>NC_086102.1:145923587-146223587 GCF_963921235.1 Mobula hypostoma | reverse complement strand
ACAGAGGAGCAGAATTAGGCCATTCAGCCCATAGTTTTCTCATGCTGTTCCATCATGGCTGATTTATTATCCCTCTCAATCCCTTTCTCCTGCCTTCTCCCCAGATCCTTTGACACCCTTGCTAACCAAGAACCCATCAACCTCCACTTTAAGTGTACCCAGTGACTTAGCCTCCACAGCAGGTGGTCCACATCCAGAAGGTGGTGAACCTGTGGAATTCACTGCCATCTGGAGCAGTGAATTCCACAGGTTCACCACCTTCTGGATAAAGAAATTCCTTCTCATCTCTGTTCTAATGGGATGTCCTTCTGTTCTGAGGCTGTGCCCTCTGGTTCTAGACCCTCCCACTATAGGAAACATTTTCTCTACATCCATTCTATCAAGGCGTTTCAATATTTTATAGTTTTCAATGAGATCATCCCCTCATTCTTCTAAACTCCAGTGAGTACAGGTCCAGAGCTTCATACATGAACCCTTTCATTCCCAGGATCATTCTCATGAACATCCTCTGGATCCTCTCCAATGCCAGCACATCTTTCCTTAGATAAGGGGCCAAAAACTGCTCTCAATACTCCAAGTGTGGTCTGCCCAACGCCTTATAAAGCCCCAGCATTTCGTCCTTGCTGTCATATTTCTAGTCCTCTTGAAATGAATGCTAACATTGCATTTGCCTTCCTCACCACCGACTCAACCTGCAAGTTAACCTTTAGGGAATCCTGCACAAGGACTCACAAGTTACTTCGCACCTCTGATTTTTAAATTTAAGTAAATAGTCTATGTCTTTATTCCTTCCACAAGTGCATGACCATACACTTCTCTACACTATATTCCATCTGGCATTTCTTTGTGCATTCTCCTAATCTGTCCAAGTCCTTCTGCAGACTCCCTGTTTCATCAACACTACCTGCCCCTCCATCTATCTCTGTATTGTCTGCAAACTTGGCCACAAAACCATCAATTCCAACATCCAAATCATTGACACATGTCATGAAAAGAAGCAGTCCCTACACTCAACCTTGCGGCAAACCACTAGTCACCGCAGCCAATCAAAAAAGGCCCCCTTTATTCTCACTCTTTGCCTCCTGCCTAATGCTTGTACTTCACAATGTTCTGCTAGTTTTTCTTGCTTTCATTTTCAACCATCTGCTTTCCTTCTACCCTCCCCCTCAAATGTTGGGCTTCAGTACTCCCTCCAGCCATCATATAGACCAGCGGTCCCCAACCACCGGGCCACAGAGCATGCACTACCGGGCTGTGAGGAAACGATATGATTTGGCGATATGAGTCAGCTGCACCTTTCCTCATTCCCTGTCACGCGCACTGTTGAGGTTAATTGCATGCGAGGTCCTGACCCGCGCGTCATCCATGTCAGCGCGGGAAGGAGATCAACTCCTCAAGCTTGCAAATGATGGTGGGCTGAGAAGTATGTTTGACATAACATCTCTGCCAGCATTCCGGATCAAAGTCAAGGCTGAATATCCTGAGATACCCACGAAAGCACTGAAAACGTTGCTTCCATTTCCAACATATCTCTGCAATGAATGCAACGAAAACTAAATTGCGGATTAGACTGGACATAAGGAACCCCCTTCGAGTATCGCTGTCTCCCATCACCCCTCGATAGGACCGTCTTATTGCAGGAAAACAAGCCCAGGGCTCCCACTGATTCAGCGATATTGGTGCGTTGCAATGATTTTATATGTTCATACGAGGAAAACATGCGCTGTGTGTTTAATATCCAAACGTTACTTAAAATGTTATGATGCTATTGACTTATTTATATAACCATATAACAATTACAACACAGAAACAGGCCATCTCTGCCCTTCTAGTCCGTGCTGAACGCTACTCTCACCTCGTCCCACCGACCTGCACTCAGCCCATAACCCTCCATTACTTTCCTGTCCATATACCTATCCAATTTTTCTTTAAATGATAATATTGAACCTGTTTCTGACACTTCTACTGGAAGTTCGTTCAACACTTACTTCAAGCTCCCCTGTCCTCCCCTGATAATTGACTTATCGCTAAATTCATGCGAGGAAAATATGCGGTGTGTGTTTAATATTAAATTCGTTAGATAAACCCTTTTAGAAAAGAAATTGAGTGTATTAGCCACTTATCACCGATATTCCGGTCGTGATTAACCCCCCCCCCCGAACAGAATCGCCAGAACCGATTTGTAGAAAAATAATCGGCAGGTGCACGCATGCGCAAGTCAAACATGCGCACTGGTGCCCGCGCAAGGCTTCATGGTCATTGTAGTCTTTCTTTTGGTAAACATAACGTATTTGACTGCTACTCTTGTCCGTTGGCAACCAACACCCCCCCCGGTCAGCCGGTCCGCAAGAATATTGTCAACATGAAACCGGTCTGCAGTGTGAAAAAGGTTGGGGACCCCTGATATAGACAACTGGCTTACCTCCATGCTACTTCCATAAACCTGAATCCACAGGATCACTCCCACTGTGACTCTCTTGTCTGCTTGTCCCTTTTCTCCTTAATCGCCTTAATAGCATTTAACTCTGCAACTGTGCAAAGTGTTAGATCAGGACTACACCACCTTGCTCATCACTACTCAGGCTTAAATAGTCCTTCCAGATGAGATCATCATTCACATGTGCATGAACATTGATTACTCTAACTTCTGGTAACGTTTCTCCCTACCTCCCCACACATGTCATCCCTTTTCATTTTCCTCCCCTGACCTCTCAATATGCCCATCACCCAGTCATTTTACCTTCTGTTTCCCTCCCCACCTCCTTTCCTTTATTCCATGGTCACTGCCCTTTCCTATCAGGTTCCATCTGCTTTATCCCTTTGTCACTTCCACTTATCACCTCCCAGCATCTTGTATCATTCTCACTAGCCCCTCGCTCACCTAACTACCATCCCTCTCACACCTGGATCCACTGAGTTCTTCCAACATTTTGTGTGCTGTTCCTAACAGGCTAAATTGTTATAATGGTAGTATATGCATCAATCTTGTTATAATTTTTATCATTAGTAATTGAGCTACAATGTGCCTCAAAGTGTTGCACCTTATTGCACCGGCTCAGTTGTTGATGAAGGTGTAGGCTGATACCCATCTATAGATGTGAATTATAATGAGAAGCACCTAAAGAACGAAAAAAAATTCAGCTGTTACGTGTATTTCAGTTCAACTCATGTGGAGGAGTAAAATACACTCTCTGAACTGTTGCGTGGGTGTTTCTGAATAATAGGTGGGTACCAAAGAGACGGTTATAATTGTTTTGCTTTCATAAATACTGAGTGAACAGAGATGGCTAAATTGTTTCTCTGTAAGTACATTACACCATTTCAGCAAATTTATCTCCTGATTTTATGGAAAGAAGTTGAGCTAAGTGGTAACATAACAAGTGATGTGTAAGGGGAGTCAGTAATCTTACAAGTTAATTTCATATTTTTATCTTTTTCATGGAATTATGGGAAATGTGTAAATTAGTGCATTAATTGGAAAATACCTTGGATGCTGTACAGTAGCTGTGGATCAGTATATGGGCAATGAGACCTATCAGTTCGTGAGTATTTAGTATAGACAAGCGTAGGAATTCATCTGCAACATGTCCCCAGAAAAGTGTTATACAAGAAAATGAAGAAATGCAACAGGAATTAATTTTGTGCAGTTTTCTGATGCGTTGTTAAGGAGGACTGGAAATATTGAGGCAAGAGTTCCTTGACCCCTGGCTCTGTTCATGAGCATGGCTCTGCCATGCACACAATCTGTTCCTGCAGTGTTTTGCAGTCATATTTGTCTGAATCATAACTGGCACTGTTCACTCACAAAACAACCAGCTTTAATACTGTTGAAGATCCAAGCTGAATAGCTCTTAAAGTGTGAGACACATTTCTCCTGCTATCATAAACTACCCAACTCTCTAAAAAAACAAGCTTCAAGTTGACCCAAAGTGATGACCTAATCACCATACCTCCAGTTGAGCTCAGAATCACTGTCTTAAGTGACATGAAATTTGTTATTTTGTAGCAGCAGTATAGTGCAAGACATAAACATCACTATACATTAGAAAATAAATAAGTGCAAAATGAGAGGTGCCGTTGACATGGTCATGGACCGTTCAGAAGTAAGAAGAAGAGAGCATGTCCCACATGGTGAGGGTTCTCAGTGATGAATGTCATCTCCTTGAGACACTGTCTTTTAAAGCTGTCCTCTGGCGATGGAGGGTTATGCCCATGATGGAACTACAAACCTCAGCAGCCTCTTATGATTCTGTGCATTGGAGCTTGTATACCAGGTTGTGATGCCACCAGTCAGAATGCTCTTTGTTGTACATCTATGGAATATAGAAATTTATGGATAAATCTCCATAAGCTCCCAAATAAAGAGGAATTGCTAATGTTGCTTGTGTGATTGCATCAATGGTTTGGCAGGTTCTCCCTTTAAATCAAATGGCCTGAAGTGCCAGAAGAAATAAGAAGTTCTGCAATCATGAGATCAGAACTGAGTAAGTTTGACAGGCATCTGATAATTGAGGTGGCACTCAATGACAGGAAGTTGCCAGGGTGGTGTCTGTAAGGGCATAAACACTTGTAGGCTCTTTTGGACACCTTGCATTGTAACCCAATATCCCTTCCAAGTCTGGCTGCAAAATTAAAGTTCCCCACCCTACTTACAATTTTATTCTTTGTCATGAGTACGTATCTAAGACCATAAGACATAAGGGCAGAATTAGGCCATTCAGCCCATTGAGTTTGCTCTGCCACCTCATCATGGCTGATTCATTTTCCTCTCAACTCACTTCTTCTGCTTCTTCCCGTAAACTTTTATGTCATGACTCATAAAGAACCTATCAACCTCTGCCTTAAATACACCCAATGACTTGACTCCCACAGCCGCCTGTGGCAATGAATTCCACAGATTCAGCACTCGCTAGCTAAAGAAATTCCTCCTCATCTCCAGTGTAAATGGGCATCCCTGTAATTTGAGGCTATGCCCTCTGATCCTAGACGCCCCCACCATAGGAAGCATCCTTTCCACATCCACACTAGGCCTTCCAACATTTGATGTGTTTCAATGAGATCTCCTAGCCTTCTTCTAAATTCCAGTGAGTAAAGGCTCAGAGCCATCAATTGCTCCTCATACGATAAGCCTTTCAATCCCGGAGTCATTTTCATAGACCTCCTCTGAACCCTCTCCAATGTCAGCACACCTTTCTTAAATAAATGTCCCAAAATTACCACACTACTCCAAATGAGGCCTCACCAGTGCCTAATAAAGCCTCAGAATTACATCCTTAATTTTGTATTCTAGTCCTCTTAAATGAATGCTAATATTATGTTTGCCCTCTTCACCACCAACTCAAACTGTAGGTTAACCTTTAATGAATCCTGCACGAGGAATTCCAAGTCCCTTTGCACCCTGGAGTTTTGAATTTTCTCCCCATTTAGAAAATAGCCTATGCCTTTATTTCTCCTACCAAAGTGCATGACTATACACTTCCCAACGCTGTATTCCATTTGCCACTTCTTTGCCCATTCTCTTAATCTGTCCAAGTCCTCCTTCATCCTCCCTGTTTCCTCAATACTACTTGCCCATCCACCTATCTTCATTATCATCAGCCAACTTGACCACAAAGCCATTACTCTACAAGATGGAACTGCGTTCAGTGGCCATGTTGCGAGCTCCATTCCAAATATACAGTATACTACTGATTCTGTGATTTTCTTAGCATTTTCTGTTCAAGTAGCTGATAGTTACATCAGATACGATAGACTGACCCTTCAGAACATCGGAAAGACGGCATTTACCCACTATGTGCTGCCTTTCCTACACTGGGATCCCTTGCTTGCGCGATCCATGAGAGACTCATCTCTTACACCGCCACTACCTTGTAAGGAGCTCTGGAAGCGAGAGAGAAAGGCAGGCGTCTTGGTGAAGCTGAGATGGCATGCAAATCAGCCGTCGCTCCCTAGTATATTCCTGGCTAACTTTCAGTCCCTGGACAACAAGCTTTGTGAACTGAGAGCCAGAATCTCCTATCAGCAGGAAACAAAGGAATGCAGCGTTTTGTGCTTTGTGGAGACCTGGAGGAGATACCGGATCATGCCATCGAGCCCTCTGGGTTCTCCCTGTTCCGGGCAGACAGGTCGATAAACCTCACTGAGAAGAGTAAAGGAGGAGGGGTATGCTTCATGGTCAACAATGCTTGGTGCGACCCCCAGAATGTGCATGCACTCAAATCCTTTTCTTTCCCAGACCTGGAATACATGATGCTGCTGTGCAGACCCTACTGGCTGCCTAAGGAGTTCACAGCTGTTATCACGACAACGGTGTACATTCCACTACAGACTGATACTGGCCGGGCTCTCAAGGAACTGTATCAACACGTTGGGGGAGTGCACACCCAGAAGCTACCCCTTCATCGTCGCTGTGGTGACTTTAATCGCACATCACTGACAAAAGTCTCTGTGAAGTTTTGTCAGCACATCCAGGTGAGCACTCGTGGAGTTAAGATACTTGACCACTGTTAAACTCCCTTCCACAACGCTTACAAAGACCAGCTTTTGGAACATCAGATCACTCTTCGATCCTGCTCTTGCTGACGTACAGGTAGAAGCTGAAACAAGAGGTGGCCGTAGTTAAAACTGTCCACTGTTGGTCTGATCAATCACCCTCCATGCTGCAGGACTGCTTCGATGACGTCGACTGAAATATCTTCCATGATGAGGATGTCTCCGAGTTCACATATTGAGTCATGTGCTTCAGCTGGAAGTGCATCGACGATGTTGTCCCCCAGAAGTCAGTCAGGGTCTTCCCAAACCAGAAACCCTGGATCAATAGTTCTGTGTGAGCAGCACTTACAGTGCGACATCGAGCTTACATCGCTAGCGATCAGCTAGAGATCAAGAAAAGCAGCTATGATCTGCGCAAAGCTATCAAGGCTAAAAACAACAATACAGGGACAAGATTAAGTCAAGATTCACAACAAATAGCACACGTGACTTGTGGCGAGGGCTGCATACCATCGCAGACTTCGAAGCCAAACGTTGTGGTGCCGCCAACATCACGGCCTCTCTCCCAGATGAGCTCAATCACTTTTATGCTCAGTTCGATGTCGCTAACTCTGAGCCTCTGAGGAAAGCCACTGCTACAACCTGCAACCTGGTCATCTCTGAGGCTGAGGTTTCCAATAAGTGGACAGTCGCAAGGTTACAGGACCAGATGGCATCCCAGGGCAAGTACTCAGGATTTGTGCAGCACAACTGGCAGGTGTGTTTACTGACGTTTTCAATCTCTCCCTTTCCCAGTGTAGAGTGCCCTCCTGCTTCAAATTATCCACATTGTCCCTGTACCAAAAAAGACCAAGGTAACATGCCTGAACGACTGGTGTCCTGTCACACTCACCTCAATAATATGCAAATGCTTTGAGAGGCTGATCAAAGATTACATCTGCAGCTTGCTGCCACCCAAACTGGACCCCCTACAATTTGCCTGCCGACACAACTGATCGACAGATGACGCAATAACCACAGCTCTACACACTGTCCTTAAACATCTAGAGACAAGGAATGCTAATGTGAGAATGCTGTTCTTGGACTACAGTTCAGCATTCAACACTATAGTTCCATCCAGCCTCGACATGAAACTCAGAGACCTCGGCCTTGACCCTGCCCCTTGTGCAGCTGGATCCTGGACTTCCTGTCAGATCCCCTCCTTTACTCCCTGTACACCCATGACTGTGTTGCCGCCCACAGATCTAATCTGCTAATTATATCTGCCAACAACATTACATTGATTGGCCTTATCTCAAACAATAACGAGGTGGCCTACAAGGAAGAAGTCTTCTCTCTGACACAGTGGTGTCAAGAAATCAACCTCTCCCTCAATGTTGCATAAACAAAGGAGCCGGTTGTGGATTACAGGAGGAATGGAGATGGGTTAACCCGTATTGACATCAATGGATCTGGGGTTGAGAGGGTAAACAGCTTTAAGTTCTTCGTCATCCACATCACCGAGGACTCCACGTGGTCTGTACACACCAGCTGTGTGATGAAAAAGGCGCAACAGCGCCTCTTTTGCCTCAAATGATTGAGGAAGTTTGGTATGGGCCCCCAAATCCTAAGAACTTTCTACAGAGGCACAATTGAGAACATCCTGACTGACTGAGTTAGTCCTGACGAAGGGTCTTGACCTGAAACGTTGACTGTACCTCTTCCTAGAGATGCTGCCTGGCCTGCTGCGTTCACCAGCAACTTTGATGTGTGACTGCGTCAGTGCCTGGTATGGGAACTGTACCTCCCTTAATCGCAAGACTCTGCAGAGAGTGGTACGGACAGCCCAGCACATCTGTAGTTGTGAACTTCCCATGATTCAGGACATTTACAAGGACAAGTGTGTAAAAAGGGCCCGTAGGACATTGGGGACCCAAGTCACCCCAACCACAATCTATTCCAGCTGCTATCATCCAGGAAACTATACCACAGCATAAAAGCCGGGACTAACCGGCTCTGGGACAGCTTCATCCACCAGGCCATCAGACTGATTAACTTGCGCTGATTTGAATGTACTGTTATGTTGCATTGACTGTTCAATTTATTATAAATTACAATGATTGCACAATGCACATTTAGATGGAGATGTAACAAACATTTTTACTCATGTATCTGAAGGATGTAAGAAATAAAGTCAGTTCAATTCAAATTCATCAATTCTATCATCGAAATCATTGACAGACAACGGAAGCGGTCCCAACACAGACCGCTGCTGAACATCACTAGTCACTGGCAGTCAATCAGAAAAGGCTCCCTTTATTCCCACCCTTTGCCCCCTGCCAATCAGCCAATGCTCTATCCATGCTACTACCTTTCCTGTAATACTATAGGCACTCATCTTGTGCGGCCGCTTGTCAAAGACATTCTGAAAATCCAAGTATGCAACATTCACTGATTCTGCTTTTACTATCCTGCTTATTATTTCCTCAAAGAATTCTAACAGATTTGTCGGGCAAGATTTTCCCTTAAGGAAACCACGCTGACTTTGGCCTATTTATCATATGCCTGCAAGTACCCCAAAACCCCATCCTTCAAGCTCGACTCCAATTTCTGCTGCAGGCACAGTCTGCATTGATCCTAAAGCAATTTAGATAGCAAGGTGATGCTGTCTTTGACTTTAAGAACAAAGTAAATATTTGTGTTTGTTCGCTGTACAAACCAATAAAAGATTAAAAAGCAAGAAAAAGCACTAAATGTTCTCTATGCTATAATGAACTAATTGGAGAATTACAGTGTTGAAGTAGCTGATACTTACCTTTGCGGTTGTCTCAAAATATAATGTATCTGAGGCTATTGTCTTTTAGCTTATCAGCCTAGGTGCATTGCCGTGTTAATTGATTGCTTATCCAGCCAATAATGCTATTTATTAAAAGGATGAAGGAATACATCTTATACTTAATGTAATTAAGGAAAATTAAGGAAAACTATTTGTATTAGGGTGATTTTTTTTAAAACTCCCATTTACCTACAAGGGCACTAAGGTTGATGTCTTGACAGTTCTACTAACAATATAATCAACCTCATCATATGTTGAATATTTACAGTATTTGTGTTACTCCATTATTTTATGTTCTACATTCAATAAACAGTTATGTTTATATATTACAAACAAGAGAAAATCTGCAGATGCTGGAAATCTAAGCAACACACACAAAATGCTGGAGGAACTCAGCAGGCCAGGCAGCATCTATGGAAAAAAGTACAATTGACATCTCGGGCCAAGACCCTTCGGCGAACTTTGGTAATGCCCACCCCTTGTCCCCACCCTCTCCTTCAGCATTCCCCATCCCTTTTTCTCCCCTTATCTTATTTCCTTGTCTGCCCATCACCTCCCTTTGGTGCTTCTCCTGCCTTTTCTCTCTTCCAAGGCCTTCAGTTCTCTCCTGTCAGACTCCCCCTTCTTCAGCCCTGTATTTCTTTCACCAATCAACTTCCCAGTTCTTAAATTCACAGATTCTGAAGCTATTCATTGAAGCTGCAAATCATAGAGTTGCATAGAATAGAACGGGCCCTTTGGCCCAACTGCTTCTGCTAGAAGATTTTTATATTTGATGATATCTATAGGGTTTGGGAGCCATAGAAATTACAGTGTGTTTTGATAGATAAATGTATCAGTCTCCCTGTAATGTATTAATAGCCAATATTAAAGCCAAGAGTTTCCAAAATTATTCCTGAAAAAAATGAGTAATTTCATCATATGTACAGTTACAAAGAATGATATCATATACTTAAAAATTAAAGTAAATGAATGTTGAACCAATGTCCTTGGCCAAAGCATTTTGAGTTGTGTACAAAGTTTATATTGTACATATGAATACCAAATGACAATAAAAGCAACATTTTTTTCAAAACAATTAGCTGTAATTGGAGGCCTTGTATAAAGAAATTTTGCAAAGTATTTCATATAATTTTATTGGCTAGGTTGGCATAAATAATTCTCCTATATTTTGTTATTGTACCATAGTGATGAATGCATAATAGAATCTGGCTCACTGAAAGAGAAGCTAGATTGAATGATAGAATCATTACTGAAGACCGCATGATAAGTCTTTAGTTGTATAGGTGGCAAATCTTTTTAGGGTTTAACTTGTATAGTTTATTTTATCAACAGTTTTCCTGTGTGGCTCAAAAATCTTCCTCAGAATTATTGTCAAATACAGGGAGACTTCCGGTAGCGCTCATGGAGTGAAGTCGCGTTCTTGACTCGCTCCATTACCTCTGAGTTTTTTTACTCTATGGTCAGCTATACTTTAATTAACCATTAAGGCATCAATTTTTACAATACTTTGAATTAAACTGAATTCTCTGACAATTGGAGGATACTTAGATCTGCTATGTCTAAGAACGGGAAAAACGGCAAGGATGGTAAACCTTCGGCTAAACCGAAAGCTACGGATCTCCCCCCGACTGAATCACCGGTGACTTTGAAAGCGATAGCGGAGTTAATTCAGAGGGAAATTTCAACCTCTGTTAGGGAGATGATTCGTACGGAAATTGCAGGCTTTGTTAAAGACCTGATTCATGCGGAAATCTCAATTAATTTCCAGAAAATTGCCGATTTAATTGATAAGATGCAAACATGTATTGCGGAACATCAGTCGGCTATATCTGATCTTCAAAAATTCGCGCAACAAAGTGAGCTTAAGATGGGGAAAATCGAAGAAACAATTAATGTAATGAAGAAGAAACTTGACTTTTTGACTTTTAAAAACTCTGACTTGGAATCTAGAATGCGACGGCAGAATTTACGAATGATCGGCGTGAGAGAAGCCGTTGAAGCTAACAACCCCATGAAATATTTCTCTCAACTTTTAAAAGATGCATTCCCTACTGTATTTCCTGACCAACCACCGCTACTGGATCGTGTTCACAGAATCCCATCATACTCGTCTAGGTCAGATAGACCTAGGCATGTTATTTTACGTTTTCATTACTTTCAAGACAAGGAGAGACTGTTTCGATTCGCTCGATCTAAAGGTTTCATTGATTTTTCGGATCTTAAGTTCCGATTCGTGGAAGATTTCAGTAAACCAATCTGGGACCAACGGGTCCGTTACAGATCCGTGATGTCGGAATTCTATAAGATGGATTTAAGACCAGCACTGCTGTACCCTGCACGTCTAAGGATTCGCATGTTAGATGGAGAATTATTGTCAAATACAACGGAAAAAGCATAACATTTCAAATCTGCTCTAAATTCAATTATGAAGATCATTTGCTGAGTGAAAATAATCCATTCTGTTGTGGTCATTATTTAGTTTATTCTGAAAAACACTGCTGTTAATCACCTATTTGTACTAAAATGCCCGATGACAGACCCCTAGGCCTGAGTCGATGTAGTAGTAGTAGTGTACTAAATGACAATGTCTTTATCTGTTTGATATTTGTGTTCAGCACCATGCAGAGAATTTTATAAATGGTCTTTTCCAGTTGTATCTGAGATCTTTGAATGGAACAAATTTCAGAAAAGTAAGTCATACCAAGATGATCATACATGGGGCAATGTAAAGGACAAATAATGATCAGTTACCAATACTTTGCATTCAGAAATGAATTGTATGAAGTGCAATATCACAAATTTCTTGAAGAAAAAGAATAACACATCAAAAACAATCACATGATAAAAGAAATTAAAGATGCTCAAAGTAATACTGTTACAGTTATCATGGGGATATAAACGTATACATCGATTAAGCCAATAAAATTAGCCAGTGTAGAGAATGATCTTTTGGAAAATGAAATGGATTACATTTCTTTAATGTAAAAAGACAACAGGAAAAGTGACTCATCATAGATTAGAAGAACAACTGAAGATAATATTAAATCTAAGGTTGGATAGGTTTCTAGATGATAAAGAAATGAAAGGAAATTAGGATTCAGAGGAAAATGCTATTGAAGTAGAAGATCAACCATGGTCTAGTTGATTGGTGAAGCAGCTTTGAGAGGCCCAAGGACCAATTGCTGCTCCAATTTCCTGTGTATCCATATGAAGCAGCTAAATCTGTAAGCTTGGCTCCTTGTTGGAAACAACAAGATGATTATGCACTTAGTGCCATGCCATTTCTGCATAAGGAAGTTCCCCCTCCCCCAAGTTGCCCCGACCCTTTTGCAAATGACTATATTTTTATGTTAATAGGAATAGTTTATTTCTCTTAATTTTGTCTAGACACTTTATGATGATCCGCATCTATATTAAATTGCCTTTCAATTCTTTGAATAAAATCCCAGCTTCTTCAATCAACTGGTTCCTTATCCATAGAACAATGCTTATTCTACCAGGCTCTTAAAGACTTGTTATTTATTACTACAAAATGCAACAGTTTACCAGGGATTTTTTAGATGGGTTCTTTTTAACAACCTAGGCATCATTGTTTTTCAGTCTTTACTGTACTCGAATTAAATGGCTGGGCTCTCCTTTCAGAGAGCATTGAATAATCAAAAACATTGATCAACCTGGCATCAGGCATAGACCAGACTAGGTAATATTAGCAAATGTCCTCCTCCTCTTAAAAGCATTTGTGAATCAATGAGTTTTTAAAAAAACCTGGTAATTTGTTGTCAGCATTATTGACTGTTTTATTTCAAATTGCACAGCTATGATAGAGGAATTTAAACTCATACAGCAGCTCTGATTTACTAGTTCTGCAAATTAATAAGGAGCATTTTACTCACTTTGTATTTCTTCTTCCAAATTAGATTTTGAATCCATGTTGCTGCTGCCCTTTTCATTCTGTTGTCCTTCATCTTTGTTAATTAGCCTATGATGTGGAACTTTTTAAAAATGATTTTGGAAGTCAAACTACACCAAAGCATGTTCCTCATCAGCCTACTCTTGTGATTTCTCAGAAATTAAGTAAACATGATTTTTCTGAATTAATCCATGTTTCCTTTCTTTTATTAATCCAAACTTGTGTAAATGACTATGATTTTGTCATTGAACATCATTTCTAACAACCTACTCATCACTGAGTTTATTCCTTAGCTTTTTGAGTTTGTCTTTCCATCATTCATTAAGCAAGGCTGTGTTTCAAGAACAAGATGCTAAAGATGCTAGACAAATGGAATAAAAATAAGTGGTGGAAACATTCAACAGGTCAAACACATCTGTGAAAAGAGAAGCTGAATTAACATTTCCGATCAATAACATTTGGTCAGAATTGGGAAAAGGTAGCAATAAAATAAGTTTTAATTTGCAAAGTGGTGAAAGATAGAATGGAAAAATGGGAAATCATCTGATTGAGTGGAGATAATGAGACTTAATAAAATCAAGAAGGTAACAGAACCAACAACAATAAGTAAGGTAAAAGGAACGAATAGGAACATCAGCGGAATACAACTTTTTCCATGTTGTCTCCAAACTCGAGATGTTCCCTTTTGTTTTACACTTCTCTTATTGCTTTCTTTCCAATTTAAAACTTGTCTTATTTCTAACTCTACGTTTCTGATAATAGTCATTAACCTGCATTGTTAGTTCTTGTTTCTCAAGATGCTGCCTGTCTGGCTGAATACTTCCAGCATTTTTGATTTTTTTTCATTTTTCAAAGAGGCCTTTTTTCCCCTCGAAAGAGACTTTTTCCTAATAGGAAGCCCACTCCATATTGTCTCCATTTCATCCTAACTTAATGAACTTTGCCTCATCTTCTGTCAAGGCAACTTGCAGCTCCAAAAGCACATATTGGATTTAACAATTTCAGGTTAACTGGTTTGTGTCTGATGTGAAATCATCCACTTGCAACATTAACTCAGTTTTCTCTCTCCACAGATGTCTGGTCTACTGGACATTTTCAGCATCTTTTCTGTTTTAAATTTCCAACAGCTATTGGGTTCCACATCTTACAGCTCTTCATATCCTTTCCTTCTTCTGACTGCTTTTGTTTATCTATTATCTAGACAGCACCAAAGCAGCATGTCACTGGTACAACAATTGTTTACCCACAATCACTGATATTCTCTTTGTTATCTCCAACCTCCCTCTCTCTGCAAGTTAAAACGATTGTTTTCTTATTATTCCAGTTCTGATGAAATATCTTTGACCTGAAATATTAAACACAGTTTCTGTATTTCGTATGCTGCCTGCTGTTGATTATTTTCAGCTCTGTTTTTATTTTTAGTGTCTTCCTTGTATCATTCAGTTGCCTCATTCTCACTCAGGATTAACCTTTTTTAATATCCTTCCTGATATGAGCAAAGAACCACATGAACTAATAACACTGTGTCATTGTGATCACTGTCTACAAATTGATGTCTCCTCAAGGTTCACCTCACATTTAACAATTTTCACCCGGTAATATTCTTCTAAGACATTATGCTGTTCTTTTCCTACTTCGTACGGCCAGATTTGGGAACAGCTTCTTTCTAACTGTGATAAGACTGTGAATGGATCCTGACCCGGATCTGGGTCGTACCCTCCAAATATCCAGACCTGCCTCTCGTTTTTTTTGCACTACCTTACTTCCCATTTTTCTATTTTCTATTTATGATTTATAATTTAACTTTTTAATATTTACCGATTTGAACTATTTTAAATATTTTTAATATTTAATATTTGTAATCCAGGGAGTGTGAAGCGCAGAATCAAATATCGCTGTGATGATTGTATGTTCTAGTACCAATTGTTTGGTGATAATAAAGTGTAAAGTACTTTCTCTTATTTCCTTTATCATTTTACCAAGCCAAAGCATCATTTAAAGCAGTAATTGAAAAAAATCAAAAGATGTAAATCACAGGGACAGATAAAGTTATTTGTTTTATAGTTCACAGTAGTACATATTTAGTTTCATTTTGAACAACATTCTTCATAATTAATTTTAACTTCAAACCTATTTTGGATTTCAAATAATTGTTTCCTGCATCTTCTCTAGACGACTCCATTTGTATGCAGCACACAATACCTTGTTACTAAGGTTGTACTTGAAAGCTAGACAGCAGAAAATACACTGCAAAGATAATGCTTCTCAAATGATTTCTTCAAAAGTTTGCTGCCATTGATATTTACACAATTTTAAATGGTGTTTTATTTACGAGATGAATAAATCCACTGTTGTAAGGTGAAACTAGAATTTATTCGAAGTGCACAGTTAATTTTCATTGTGTGCTTAGGGTAATTTATTTCTTCGAGTTGATTTTTATATTTGGTGGATAGGATGATTTAACCTTGAAATTATGATAATCGCATTATTTTGCCAAACTTAGAAAATATAGGCACTTTGGCATTTGAAGAAAGCTGAATTCCTCTGTACACTTTGCGTCTGCATATTGGCCAATATCCAGGTTTGAACCATGAGATTTGTTTTCAGTATGTTGATATTCATTAACATTTCTTAACTGTTATTATGCTGAAACTATGAGACTAACTTTACATCTTCCATGTTAATTGCTAGCTAATCAACTAAGAATTTGTGAGTTAGAATGTCTAGGGTTCATACAGAGTTCTTTAAATAGCATCACTTATTGGGTTTTCAGTGGTTTATTTTAATCATATTGAAGAATCTGCAGATGTAACAAACTACTTACACAAATAAAATAACACTGCTGATTCATTGTTTTGTAATGAGACAGTGCTCTTAAACATATTTTGTGGTGCAAATGCTGGGGTGCAACTTGAGCTTCAGCCTCATTTAGATGAACTAAAAGGGATGCACAGAGTTCCTAGAAATGGCATTTGTTGGATTCAGATGTTGAGCCCCATAGTTGTTAAGCGCCATACTCAATAAAATAAGAGAAAAAGGAAGCTTGCACCAAAAGCTCACTGTTGAAGAAAAATAAACAGAATATAGAGTACACTGGATAAAAGTAAACATTACATTCGAAAAGGTAGAAAAACATAGCAATCTTGCCCAATAACAAACCGAGGAAGGGAATCGATCAAGTCTATGAGGGAAAAAAAGGTTAACCAGTGTGTACCAGCAGATGAGTTTGGTTCTTAATGAGTGATCTTGCATTAGTCTTCATGTAGAGTGATGATGCTGATGCTGAGGTTAAGAAGAAATGTAAAATATCAGATTAGATAAACCGACTGAAAGATGAATATTCAGATTTTACTATTTTGAAAGGGAATAAATCACGAGGATACAATTAAATTAGGGGGTTCCAATCATATTTATGCCAGGGGTCTGTGGACCCCAGGCTAGGAACTTTTGAATTAAAGTTAATAAAAGATGCAAGTAATTCTCTGATCATCAATTTTTGGGTCTCTCTGATTATAGGCATAGAAGTGGAGAACAGAGATGTGTTAATGTAGCAGCCTGTTTAAAAAGAGTGAAAGGGAGAGAACAGATAATTATAGGCCTGTCAGCTAATCTCCAATGGTAAGAAAATTATTGAAAAAAATGCTATACTGTGGCATTGCATTAATCACTATTGAAAGTCACAGATTAATCAGGAACAGTGAGTATGAATTGAAAGGAAGTGGTTTCTGACATCTTTGATTAAATGTCCTACATGACAGATTAGTCATGGGATCAAGTGATAAGTGGTAATTTAGATCCAAAATTGACATTGTGATGAGGAGCAGAGGATAGTTGTCAAAGGCATTATTGTGACTGGAAATCTGTTTCCAGTAGGGCAATGTTGAACTCAGTGCATGTTTCTTCCCTTTAGTGATGCATTTCAGTGATTTAGATTTAAATACAAGTGGCATGATTAAGGAGTTTGCAGATGATACAGAAAATGCCATGTATTTGGTGGTAAGGAACTTGCCAGATTGACAGACATTTGAATTTCAAGTGAGTAAAGTGGCAAGAGGAAAGAATGCAAAAGGTGATGTTCAAGCATGTTTGGATAAACCATGGTCTTATTAAATGGAACAGGCTTGAGGAACTGGTTGATTTCTCTCCTGTTCTTATTTGTTAACTTCTTGCAAAACAGATAATAACTAGGTAAAAAAAAAATGAGAGGTTATTAAGAAAAGTAAGAGATTCTGCAGATGCAGGAATTCCAAGCAACACAGAAAATGCTGAAGAAACTCAGCAGGTCAGGCAGCATCTATGGAAATGAATAAGCAGTTCAGTTTCAGGCCAAGACCCTTCTTCAGGACTAGAAAGGAAGGGAGAAGATGACGTAAAAGGTGGGGCAGGGGAAGAAGCCCAATCACAAGCAAGAGAAAATCTGCAGATGCTGGTAATCCAAGCAACACACACAAAATGCTGAAGGAACTCAGCAGGCCTAGCAGTATCTATGGAAAAGAGTACAGTTGATGTTTCAGGCCGAGGCCCTTCATCGGGACTGGAGAAAACAGATGAGGACTCAGGATAAGGTAGGGGGAGGGGAGGAAGAAACACAAGGTGATAGGTGAAACTGGGAGAGGGAGGGAGGGTTGAAGTAAAGAGCTGGGAAGTTGATTGGTTAAAGATAAAGGGCTGGAGAAGGGAGAATCTGATAGGAGATGACAAAAAGCTCTGGACCAAAGAAAAAGGGGGAGGATTGCTAGAGGGAAATGATAGGCAGGTAAGGAGGTAAGGTGAGAGGGAAAAAGGAATGGGGAATGGTGAAGGGGGGTAGGCATTACCAAAAGTTCGAGAAATAGATGTTGCTGCCAACAGTTTGGAGGCTACCCAGATGGAATATAAGGTGTTGCTCGTGAGTGTGGCCTCATTACGACAATAGAGGATGCCATAGACTGACATGTCAGAATTGGAATGGGGAGTGGAAGCAAAATGAATGGCCACTGGGAGATCCTGCTTTTTCTGGCAGATGGAGCGTAGGTGCACAGCACGCGGTCTCCCGACATACATGAGGCCACACTGGCAGCACTTGATACAGTAGATGACCTCAACAGTCTCATGGGTGAAGTGGAAGGACTGGTTAGGACCCTGAATGGTGGTGAGGGAGGAAGTGTAGGGCAGGTGTAGCACTTGTTCTACTTGCAAGGATAGGTGCCAGGATGGGGATCAGTGGCGAGGGATAAATGGACAAGGGAGTTGTGTAGGGAGTGATCCCTGTGGAACACAGAAAGTTGGGGGAGGGGGAGGGAAAGATGTGCTTGGTGGTGGGATCCTATCAGAGATGGCAGAAGTTACGGAGAATTATGTGCTGGATGCGGAGACTAGTGGGGTGGTAGATGAGGACAAGATAGAGACAGAGTGAATAGAGATAGGGGAGGGAGGTGTCAGAAATGGATCAGGTAAATTGGAGGGCAGGGTGGAAGTTGGAGGAAAAATTGTTGAAGTCGATGAGCTCCATGTGGGTGCAGGAAGTTGCACTGCATGAGTCCCAGCTACGCCTGCTTTTTTTAGTCAGCTACATGGAACAGCCTATGTTCCAAACCTACACTGGTATCATTCCCCAACATTTCCTAAGCTACATCGATAACTGCATTGGTGCTGCCTCCTGCACCCGCGTGGAGTTTGTCAACTTCATGTGAGATGTGGCAGTCTTGGGGAAACGTCCCTCTCCCGCAGAGTCGCATCTGCCAGAAGTGCATACGGCTGGGCGATCTGGAAGACCATATAAGGAATCTGGAGCAGCAGCTGGATGACCTTCGACTCATAAGGGAGAATGAGGCAGTCATAGATGAGAACTACAGGGAGGTAGTCACACCTAGGCTGTCAGAAGCAGGTCGTTGGGTGACAGTCAGAGGGGGGAAAGCGAAGGTGAGCAGACAGGTAGTGCACAGCACCCCTGTAGCCATTCCCCTGCATAATAAGTTTACCGTCCTGGATACTATTGGCGGGGACGACTGACCAGGTGTGAGCCACGGTGGCAGGGCCTCCGGCACTGAGTCTGACCCGGTGGTGCAGAAGGGTGGGACGGGGAAGAGGAGAGTTGTCATCATTGGAGACTCTATAGTCAGGGGAGCTGACAGGAGGTTTTGTGGACGTGAGAAGGACACCCGCATGGTTTGTTGTTGGGACCAACGACATAGGCAGGAAGAGGGATGAGGTCCTGAAGTGTGAGTTTCGGGAACTAGGCAGAAGACTGAAGAGCAGGACTTCAAGGTTTGCATTCTCAGGATTGCTGCCAGTGCTATGTGACAGTGATGGTAAGAATTGGAGGAGATGGCAGTTGAATGCGTGGCTGAGGAGTTGGTGCAGGGAGCAGGGTTTTAGATTTTTGGATCATTGGGATCTCTTCTGGAGAAGGTGGGACCTGTACAGATTGGATGGATTGCACCTGAACTCAAGGGGGAGCAATATCCTTGCAGGTAGGTTTGCTAGCATGGTTCGGGAGGGTTTAAACTAATTTTCAAGGGGGATGGGACCTAGAGCGATAGAGCAGTGAAAGAAGTGCATAGAGTAAAGCCAGATCTAACACAGAGGCTTTGAGGAAAGAGAAGCAGAATAAACAGTATTAAGACAGTAAGGTAGAAGGGCTGAAATGTGTGTACCTCAGTGCAAGAAGCATCAGGAACAGAGGTGATAAACTGAGAGCTTGGATACATACATGGAATTGTGATGTAGTGGCCATTACAGAGACTTGGCTGGCACCAGGGCAGGAATGGATTCTCAATATTCCTGGATTTCAGTGCTTTAAAAGGGATAGAGAGGGCGGAAAAAGGGAGGAGGGGTGGCATTACTGGTCAGGGATACTATTACAGCTACAGAAAGGGTGGGTAATGTAGCAGGATCCTCTTTTGAATCAATATGGGTGGAAGTCAGGAACAGGAAGGGAGCAGTTTCTCTATTGGGGGTATTCTATTGGCCCCCTGGTAGCAGCAGAGATACAGAGGAGCCAATTGGGAGGCAGATTTTGGAAAGGTGCAAAAATAACAGGGTTGTTATCATGGGTTACTTTGACTTCCCTAATATTGATTGGCACCTGATTAGTTCCAAGGGTTTAGATGGGGCAGAGTTTGTTAAGTGTGTCCAGGACTGATTCCTGTCACAGTATGTGGACTGGCCGACTAGGGGGAATGCTATACTAGATCTAGTACTAGGTAATGAACCGGGTCAGGTCACAGATCTCTCAGTGGGGGAGCATCTGGGGGACAGTGACCACCACTCCCTGGCCTTTAGCATTATCATAGAAAAGGATAGAATCAGAGAGGACAGGAAAATTTTTAATTGGGGAAGAGTAAATTATGAGGCTATAAGGCTAGAACTTGCAGGTGTGAATTGGGATGATGTTTTTGCAGGGAAATATACTATGGACATATGGTCGATGTTTAGAGATCTCTTGCAGGATGTTAGGGATAAATTTGGCCCAGTGAGGAAGATAAAGAATGGTAGGGTGAAGGAACCATGGGTGACAAGTGAGGTAGAAAATTTAGTCAGGTGGAAGAAGGCAGCATAAATGAGTTTTAGAAAGCAAGGATCAGATGGGTCTATTGAGGAATATAGGGAAGCAAGAAAGGAGCTTAAGAAGGGGCAGAGAAGAGCAAGAAGGGGGCATGAGAAGGCCTTGGCGAGTAGGGTAAAGGAAAACCCCAAGGCATTCTTCAATTATGTGAAGAAAAAAAGGATGACAGGAGTGAAGGTAGGACCGATTAGAGATAAAGATGGAGAGATGTGCCTGGAGGCTGTGGAAGTGAGTGAGGTCCTCAATGAATACTTCTCTTCGGTATTCACCAATGAGAGGGAACTTGATGATGGTGAGGACAATATGAGTGAGGTTGATGATCTGGAGCATGTTGATATTAAGGGAGAGGAGGTGCTGGAGTTGTTAAAATACATTAGGACGGATAAGTCCCCAGGACCTGACGGAATATTCCCCAGGCTGCTCCACGAGGCGAGAGAAGAGATTGCTGAGCCTCTGGCTAGGATCTTTATGTCCTCGTTGTCCACGGGAATGGTATCGGAGGATTGGAGGGAGGCGAATGTTGTCCCCTTGTTCAAAAAAGGTCATAGGGATAGCCTGGGTAATTATAGACCAGTGAGCCTTGCGTCTGTGGTGGGAAAGCTGTTGGAAAAGATTCTTGGAGGTAGGATCTATGGACATTTAGAGAATCATGGTCTGATCAGGGACAGTCAGCATGGCTTTGTGAAGGGCAGATCATGTCTAACAAGCCTGATAGAGTTCTTAGAGGAGGTGACCAAACATATAGATGAGGGTAGTGCAGTGGATGTGATCTATATGGATTTTAGTAAGGCATTTGACAAGGTTCCACATGATAGGCTTATTCAGAAAGTCAGAAGGCATGGGATCCAGGGAAGTTTGACCAGGTGGATTCAGAATTGGCTTGCCTACAGAAGGCAGAGGGTCGTGGTGGAGGGAGTACATTCAGATTGGAGGATTGTGACTAGTGGTGTCCTACAAGGATCTGTTCTGGGACCTCTACTTTTCATGATTTTTATTAACGACTTAGATGTTGTGGTTGAAGGGTTTGTTGGCAAGTTTGCAGACGACACAAAGGTTGGTGGTGTTGTAGATAGTGTAGAGGATTGTCAAAGATTGCAGAGAGACATTGCTAGGATGCAGAAGTTGGCTGAGAAGTGGCAGATGGAGTTCAACCCGGAGAAGTGTGAGGTGGTACACTTTGGAAGGACAAACTCCAAGGCAGAGTACAAAGTAAACGGCAGGATACTTGGTAGTGTGGAAGAGCAGAGGCATCTGGGGGTACATGTCCACAGATCCCTGAAAGTTGCCTCACAGGTGGATAGGGTAGTTAAGAAAGCTTATCGGGTGTTAGCTTTCATAAGTCGAGGGATAGAGTTTAAGAGTCGCGATGTAATGATGCAGCTCTATAAAACTCTGGTTAGGCCACACTTGGAGTACTGTGTTCAGTTCTGGTCGCCTCACTATAGGAAGGATGTGGACACATTGGAAAGGGTACAGAGGAGATTTACCAGGATGCTGCCTGGTTTAGAGAGTATGCATTATGATCAGAGATTAAGGGAGCTAGGGCTTTACTCTTTGGAGAGAAGGAGGATGAGAGGAGACATGATAGAGGTGTACAATATAATAGGAGGAATAGATAGAGTGGATAGCCAGTGCCTCTTCTTCAGGGCACTACTGCTCAACACATGCTTTAAGGTAAGGGGTGGGAAGTTCAAGGGGGATATTAGAGGAAGGTTTTTCACCAGAGAGTGGTTGGTGCGTGGAACGCACTGCCTGAGTCAGTGGTGGAGGCAGATACACTAGTCAAGTTTAAGAGACTACTAGACAGGTATATGGAGGAATTTAAGGTGGGGGCTTATATGGGAGGCAGGGTTTGAGTGTCGGCACAACATTGTGGGCCAAAGGGCCTGTACTGTGCTGTACTATTCTATGTTCTATGTTCATCACTTTGCCTCCAACTTCCACCCTGCCCTCAAATTTACCTGGTCCAGTTCCAACACACGTACTTCCCTTTTCTTGATCTCTGTCAATCTCTGGAGACAGCTTATCTACTGATGTCTATTATAAACCGACTGACTCTCACAGCTACCTGGACTATACCTCTTCTCACCCTATAACTTGTAAAACTGCCATTCACTCCTCTCAATTTCTCCATCTCCACCACATCTGCTCTCGGGATGAAGTTTTTCATTCCAGAACTAAGGAGATGTCCTTTTTCTTCAAAGAAAGGGGCTTTCGTTCTTCCACCATCAATGCCGATCTCAACTGCATCTCTTCTATTTCACGCATGTCTGCCCTCACCCCATCCTCCAAAGACCCCACCAGAGATAGTGTCAGCCTTGTCCCACCATCCCACCAGCCTCCACATCATCCAGCACGTAATTCTCCATAACTTCCACAATGTCTGACGGGATCCCAACACCAAGTACAACTGACCCCCCACCCCCCCACTTCCTGCTTTCTGTGGAGATTGCACCTATACAACTCACTTGTCCATTTGTCCCTCCCCACTGATCTCCCTCCTGGCACTTATCCGTGGAAGTGCTACACTTGCCCTTACATCTCCTCCCTCAGTACCATTCATTGCCCCAAACAGTCCTTCCAGGTGATGTGGCACTTCACCCGTGAGTCTGATGAGGTCATCTGCTGTATCCAGTGCTCCCAATGTGACCTCCTGTATATCGGTGAGATTGATGTAGATTGGCAGACCGCTTTGCCAAGCACCTACACTCCATCTGCCAGAAAAAGCAGGATCTCCCAGTGCCCACCTATTTTAATTCCACTTTCCATTCCCATTCTGACATAAAGCAGTGAAGGCTACCTCAGTAAATATATTTAAAAGAAGTTTGGATAGTAGGGGAATTAAGGGTTATGGGGAAAGGCAGGTAGGTGGAATCAAGTCCATGGCCAGATCAGCCATGGTCTTATTGAATGGTGGAACAGACTCAACGGGTCAGATGGCCTACTCCTGTTTCTATTTCTTATGTGCTTATGTCAGTCCATGGCCTCCTGTACTGTCGTGATGAAACCACACTGAGGTTGGAGCAGCAACACCTTATTTCATCTGGTTAGCCTCCAATCTGATGGCATGAACATCGATTTCTTGAACTTCCGTAATGGCCTCCCCCACCCCTTCACCATTTCCCATTTCCCTCTGTCACCTTATCTCCTTACATGCCCATCACCTCCCTCTGGTGCTCCTCCCCATTTTCTTTCTTCCAAGGCCTCTGTCCTCACCTATCAGATTTCCCCTTCTCCAGCCCTGCATCTCTTTCACCAATCGACTTCCCAGCTCTTTACTTCACCCCTGCCTCACCCTTCTGGTTTCACCTATCACCTTGTGTTTCTTCCTCTTCCCCACTCCCCAACTTCTTCCTCTGTCTTCTCATTTTTTTTCTTCAGTCCTGATGAAGGGTCTCAACACAAAATGTCAAGACTATACTTTTTTCCATTGATGCTACTTGGCCTTCTGAATTGCTCCAGCATTTTGTGTGTGTTGTTGGAAGGGGAAAAAAGATAGCCAGAAGGTGTTAGGCGAAGCTAAGTGAGTCGGAAACAAAGGGCTGGAGTAGAAGGAATCTGAGAGGAGAGAAGAATGGACCATGGGAGAAGGGAAAAGAAGGGGCACCAGGGGAGGTGATAGGCAGCTGAGAAGAACAGCTAAGAGGCCAGAATGGGGAATAGAAGAAGAAGGAAGGGGGAGGGCAATTTTTACTGGAAGAAAAAATTGTTGTTCATGCCATCTGGTTCGAGGATACTCAGATGGAATATGAGAGTGGCCTCATCATGGCAAAAGAGGAGGCTATGGACCAACATGTTGGAATGGGAGTGGGGATAGGAATTACAATTGTTGGCCACTTGGAAATTCTGTTCCTGGCTGATAAAGCTGAGGTGCTCGAGAAAGCAATCCACCAATTTACATTGGGTTTCACCAATATAGAGGAGGCTGGATCAGGAGCACCATAGATGATCCAATAGATTTGTACAGTAGATGACCCAATAGATTTGTAGGTGAAGTGTACCTCACCTGGAATGACTGCTTGGGGCCCTGAATGGAGGTAAGGGAGAAAGTAAATGGGCCGGTGTAGCATTTCTGTTGCATGCCGGGGTATGTGCCAGGAGGATGTTCAGTGGGGAGGGATGAATGGACAAGGGAATTATGGAGGGAGCAATCCCTATAGAAAGTGGAGAGTAGGGGAGAGGTCAGATGTGTTTGCTGGTAGAATCCTATTGAAGATTGTGGACAATGTGAAGTATGATGTGTCGAACGTGGAGACTCATAGGGTGGTAGATGGGGACAAGAGGAACTCTATCTCTGTCAAGCCGGCAGGAAGATGGGTGACCCCGGCTGTCTGGGTGACGGATGGAGGAGATGTGGGTGAAAGCAGCATCAAAGGCAAACACTGTTCTTTGAAGTAAGAGGATATCTCTGATGTCCTGGAAAGGAACATTTTATCCTGGGAACAGATATATGGAGTCGAAGGAAATGACAAAGTCAAGAGCAGTTTTAGAGGAGAAAGGATGGGAAAAGGTGTAGCCAAAATAGTTGTGGGAATTGGTAGGTTTAGAAAAGATAATTGGTAGACATTTTGTCTCTGGAGATAGTGACAGATCAAAAAAGGAGAGGGGGATGTCAGAAATAGACAAAATGAATATAAGGGGAGGGTGGAAGTTTGAGGCGAAGTATTTAGTAGGTGCACTTTTGGCAGCAATTACAGCCTTGAGTCTGTGTGGATAGGTCTCTATTAGTTTTGCACATCTGGACATTATAATTTTTCCCCATTTTTCTTTACAAAACTGCTCAAGCTCTATCAGATTGCATAGGGATCATGAGTGAGTAGCCCTCTCAAGTCTAGCTCAAAATTCTCAACTGGATTGAGGTCTGGACTCTGACTTGGCCACTTCCAGTGCATTAACGTTTTTGTTTTTAAACCATCCCTGTGTAGCTTTGGCTTTATGCTTGGGGTCATTGTCTTGCTGGAAAACAAATCTTCTCCCAAGTCACAGTTCTCTTGCAGACTGCATCAGGTTTTCCTCCAGAATTTCCCTGTATTTTGCTTACACCAAACATAGCATTTAGTCTGATGGCCAAAAAGCTCAATTTTGATTTCATCAGACCATAGAAATTTCTTCCAACTGACTTCAGTGTCTTCCATATGACTTCTGGCAAACTCTAGCCAAGATTTCATGTGAGTTTTTTTTCTAATGGTGGCTTTCTCTTTGCCACGCTGCCATAAAGCTGAGACTGAAGTACCCAGGCAACAGCTGAAAGCACAGTTTCTCCCATCTCAACCAATGAAGCCTGTAACTCCTCCAGAGATGTCATAGGTCTCTTGGTGACCTCCCTCACTAGTCCCCTTCTTGTACAGTCACTCAATTTTTGAGGACAGCCAATAGTGATGATTGATCAATTTATTCCAAGTGATACTCAGTGACTTGGAAATTTTCTGGTAACCCTCTCCTGACTTGTGCTTTTCAATAACCTTTTCACAGAGATGCTTGGAGTGTTCTTTTGTCTTCATGGTACAGTTTTTGCCAGGATACTGACTCACCTGCAGCTGGACCTTCCAGATACAAGTGTATTTTAACTGCAATCACTTGAAACACCTTGACTGCACACAGATGATCTCCATTTTAACTAATTATGTGACTTCTAAAACCAATTGGCTGCACCAGTGATGATTTGGTGTGTCATATTAAAGGAGTGAATAGTTAGGCAATCAATTATTTTGTGTTTTATATTTGTAATTAACTTAGATCACCTTGTAGAGATCTGTTTTCACTTTGACATGAAAATGTATTTTTCTGGTGATCAGTGTCAAAAAAAAGCCAAATTAAATGCACTGTGATTCAATGTTGTAAAACGATAAACCATGAAAATTTCTGGGGGGATGGTGGTGAACACTTTTTGTAGGCATTGTAATTCAAATGTAATCTGCTAAATATAACATACTAATTCTTTCAAAATACTGCAATGAAATCAGGGCTGGAAGAATGAAAATATCTTTTTTTTATCTGCTAAGTTTCTTCTATGGATATAGCTTGTACTAACAAAGTAGAGAAAAAATATATTAACTTCTGATATTCCTCCATTTAGTGTGGGAATTTCTAGGTGATCTGATTTGGTCCAGCAGTGATGAACTGTACTTGGAATAGTAGGGGCTTGTATTTATGTTCTGCTACTTATCCTTATTTAGCAAACTTAAGCAAGGCCTCTTTCAGGTTGCCATATAGTAATCTATCATTACAGAGGAAAATGGATGTGGTCCAGACACACAGGGTCATCTGGACTGACACAATCAATTTGTAGTAATGTAAACAAATACTTTAGTTTATGGAAAGCTTTTGACCTTCCGGTAGAGATTTAGTGGACCAGACCTTGTGCAGAATTCCCACACAACACTGAAATCTTGAACTTGTTGACCATTTCTTAGTTGCATTTTCCTGTCTGTACTCTGATGATGGACACCTCTTGGAGCCCACCATAAGGGCACAAATTTGTACAAATTTCACAGCTGGGAAATCTACCCCTTGAATCTGGGTTCAATAAATCAGGCAGCAGATATAAAAATCAGAAAAAACAGATGGACATCTGTAAGGACCCCAGTTATTTACTAATTTCCAGCAGGGAATAGTTTGCTCATCCTCCTGTATTAGTTTTACGGTTAGCGCATGCAATGAACTTGAATGCATTGGTAACAAATACTGGTTTGTCAATGTTGTTCACATCCTAAGATCAAAAAAATGCAGTCCAACATAGGTGGCAAGATGGTACCGGTGATCAACTGTGATACCTTGCAGACAGCTTGCTGGATACTTCTGAACTGCGATCATTTGCGGCCTGTAATTTCCCTTTTAAGAATGTATTTATTGGCCAACTGAATGATCTGGCAGTTCTACAATCTTTAAGGGATTCAGGGTGGATGAGATTCTGTGTTGATTCCTAATGGGAGAATACGAACTCATGGTCAGCTCCATTACTCACTTTGGGAACTTCAGGGACTCAGCAGTTCATGTTCCTTGCGTTTTTTTTTGTTTACTTTTTTTCCTATTTGCACGATTTGATTGGGGTGCTTCAGCAGTGACCTAACTCTGCAGCTGTGGCCTGTAGCGTGTGCTGAGGACTCACTTTTGGGGATCTCCAGTTAATGTTAGATATTTACTTGTTATTTTTTGCATAATTTGTTCTTTCTTTGCACATTGGGTGTTTGATGGTCTTGTGTAAAGTTTTCCTTTGAACGGGTTCTGTTGTGTTTCTTTGTTTGGTGGCTGCCTGCAAGAAAACAAATCTCAAGATTTTATACCATATTTATACTTTGGTAATAAATGTTCTTTGAACTTGGAACTTTGAATGACTGGCTTATGGCTTGACTTCTAGAAATTCTGACATATGAAAGAATTTACATAACTTTAGTAATTTCAAATGTCTGGAGGATGTATAAACAGCAAAACATGTTTCTTCTTTCCTTCCACTTTTAGTAATTGATACTTCTTATCATTCTTACGTGCTTTTTTAGAATACTGTAGAGGTGTGGTTTCTCATGTTAAATGTTTTTTTGTGTTTTTTCCAACTCATGGACCAAATTGAACTTCTGTAAAGATGGAATGCATTCATTACCCAGGGATGGCCTATACCCAACTACTCCTAAAACGACAGGAGAAAATGCTGGATACTCTGACATATGGGGGAAGCAAGGGAAGATACAATGGAGGTTCTGGAAGTAATCTTCTAATCCTTTCCAGATACAGGCTGTGGTTCATGGAGGAATGTAAATACAGTGGATTATGGTTCATTGGGACACATTGGAACCAGTATATTTTGGCCAGATTCAGGTGTTGTCCCAATTAGCTGAAGTTTCCTGGAAATAGTTAAAAGGTATATTAAAAAAAAATTACCATTTAACTGAGTAAGAAATTAGGTATTTAAATTAATTCAAGAACAAATTAGAACAGTACCAATTCTACTACAGTACACTAAAACTATGCACTAGTTCTGAAGAATTATCAATGGAGGAATTCATCCAGTGTACGCTGTTCTGTTCTTTTGACTGTAAATGAACAGTGCAAATAATGTACTGCCTTTATACAATGATTTTGACAACTGCATCCTCCAAATCTTCATTTTCATTGTAACATTCATGATAATAGCTGATTCATTCGAATTCTCCATAGTTCCTAACTTGCTGCAGTAGTGAAATTGTTTCATTTTCACTCCTGGCCATTTCTGGCATCTCCAAGCCTAAATGCTTGAAACCACAGTGAACAAAACAATTCTGAATTGTGTTACTGCTTATTTCTTGCCAACTATAAGTGACAAAAATCACTGCTTTTTGAACACAAGCACATGCAGCTGATGTAATTTAAAAACTGTTCACTCAAAGCACAAAGTCTAATGGCTACACAAGCGCATGTGACTAACACTAGTAGAAACTGTTTGGCAACAGTCTCCTGTCCTAATTAAGTGGCATAGTGCCCCAAATAAATGAAGGGAATCCTCGCTATATTCTGAATTAGGTTTTGTTCTTTATGAGTTGCCCTAAATAAGTGGCTGCTCCGATTGACTGATGGCCTAATTAACCAAAATTCACTGCATGGTACAATTGCCAATAAAAGTGGAAGGGGATAAAGTGAGTACCTACAGATCAGTCAGTCAAATTTTCATAATGGAAGATTCTGAATGTTAGTACTAACCATCTTTAGATTGAAATTATTTAAGTATGATCATTATGGATTTGTTAAAGACTAGGCTGGTTTTTGTTTGATAAGTTAATGGGGAGATTGACAGGGGTAGTGCCTTTGATGGAGTCTGTATGGATTTTAGAAGGCCTTTGACAAGATTCCACTTGCAAGGCTAATCAGAAAACACAGGGATCACCCTCATTTGGATCAAAAACACTCTCAGTTGCTGCTGTGCAGAACAAATAGATGGGCTCTTTTTTGGAGAACAAGAACTCTGGGGCATTAACGTCTAAAATGTAAGCTTATTCAAATAATCGATTAGCATATAAAATATATTTAAATATTGGGGGATATTTTCTTGGGAAACCTGGATGCCAGTAAATGTCAGTGATTCTGCATTTAATCAATCCCCATGATCTCAAGTAGGTGTAATCAATAGAGATCAGTGAATTACACTCCTTTCATTTGCCTTCCTATGCCTTGGAGTCTAGAAGTCCTGGTCTACATCTGGGGCTACTAATAGTTATTTTGTCATCTGAAAATTGAAAATATAGGTTGATAAATGGAGTTTGTACTGCATTATTGGAAGTGCTAATTTTTAAAACGTTTATCTTGGGCGGCGAGTATCAAATACTTTATGACCAGTGGAGAGGAAAAAGAATGGAAAACAAAATAATAGCCCATAGTTCAGTAATATAGAAATGTGATGATTGTTCTTATATTATTTGTTTTGTACTTGTTCTACAGGATTCCACAAGACAGAGACAGGAGCGGAAGAAAACTGTTTCATTCAGTAGTATGCCTTCCGAAAGAAAAATTAGCAGTGCCACTGACTGCATTAGCTTCATGCAGGCTGGCTGTGAGCTGAAGAAAGTGCGTTCAAATACTCGCATCTACAGTCGCTTCTTCACTTTAGATCTTGACCTTCTGGCTTTGCGTTGGGAACCATCCAAAAAGGACCCTGATAAGGCTAAACTTGATGTTTCTTTGTTTAAAGAAGTTAGAGTTGGAAAAAACACAGAGACTTTCAGAAGTTGTGCAGTTGTGGATCAGATTTGTGAAGACTGTTCCTTCTCATTAATATATGGGGATAATTATGAGTCATTGGACCTCGTAGCAAGTTCTGCAGATGTCGCTAACATCTGGGTGACAGGCTTACGGTATATTGCTTTACATGGTAAGGAAGCTCTGTATTTGATCGAAAATGACCAGAATACACCAAGGACTAAGTGGCTCCATTCTGTGTTTGATGAGGCTGATATAGATGGCAATGGAATTATGTTAGAAGACACTGCAGTGAAACTGATAAAGAATCTCAATCCAGGTTTGAAGGAGGCCAGAATCAGAATTAAATTTAGAGAGGTACAGAAACGTAAAGAAAAGCTAACTACAAGGGTAACAAAGGAGGAGTTTTCCGATGTCTACAGTGATTTGTGCACTAGGCCTGAAGTATATTTCTTACTTGTTCAAATATCCAGGAATAAAGAATACCTAGATGCCAAAGATTTAATGTTATTTTTAGAAACAGAACAAGGAATGATACACGCCACAAAGGAAATGTGTCTCGGTATTATAAAGAGATACGAACCTTCGCAACAAGGTCAGCTGCAGGGTTACCTTAGTATTGATGGTTTTACTCGATATCTGTTATCAGCAGAGTGCAGCATATTTGATCCAGAACACAATAAAGTCTGTCAGGATATGACTCAGCCATTGTCCCATTATTATATCAATGCATCTTACAACACCTATCTGAAAGAAAGCAATATTAAAGGTCCATCTGATGTGCATGGATATGTTAAGGCCTTGAAATTGGGCTGTAGAAGTATTGAGCTTGATGTGTATAATGGTCCAAATAATGAGCCAGTTGTCAGTAAACGCAACAATGTGACCTCACCAATCCCCTTCTGTAATGTAATTGAAGTGATTAATAAATATGCGTTTTTAACTTCTGAGTACCCTTTGATTGTATCCTTGCGAAATCACTGCACAGTAGAACAACAAAAAGTGATGGCTCAGAAAATGAAAAAGACCTTTGGAGAAAAATTATATACGGAGACCCCAAATTTAGCAGACGGCTACCTCCCTGCACCAGAAAACCTGAAGGGAAAAATTATCTTGAAGGGAAAAAAACTAGCACCAAACAATGATTTATCAGAAGGTGATGTGACAGATGAAGATGAAGAAGTACTAGTTTCCAGAAGGTTGACTGATACATTTTTTGTTGCTAAGCGTACAATTCGATTGTGTAGGGAACTCTCTGATCTGGTCACACTGTGTCAGACTGTGCGGTTCACAGATTTTCAGTATTCAATGAAGAACCAGAAATATTGGGAAATATGCAACTTCATTGAATCTGATGCAAGGATATTGGCAAATGAATTACCAGGAGACTTTGTGAACTACAATAAAAAGTTTCTGTCACGTGTTTTTCCTTCTCTCTTGGGTATAGAATCAAGCAATTTGAATCCACAAGAATTCTGGAATTGTGGCTGTCAGTTGGTGGCCATCAACTGCCAGATCCCAGGCCCAATGTTGGATCTTAATGTTGGCTGGTTTCGTCAGAACGGTTGCTGTGGTTACGTTTTACGGCCTGCAATCATGCGTGATGAGCTGTCCTATTTCAGTGCCAACACTGAGGGAGTGTTTCCAGGAGTCTCACCTCAGGTTCTACATATAAAAATAATCAGCGGTCAGAAATTTCCAAAGCCTAAAGGTTCTGGTACAAAAGGAGATGTCGTAGATCCATATGTTTTTGTGGAAATTCATGGAATTCCTGTGGATTGTGCAGAAATGAGAACCAGGACAATCCATCAAAATGGAGAGAACCCTATGTTTGATGAAAGCTTGGAGTTTGAAATTAATCTTCCTGAGCTTGCAATGGTTCGATTTGTTGCTTTAGACGATGACTACATTGGGGATGAATTTATTGGCCAGTACTCTATCCCATTTGAGTGTCTGCAGCCTGGATATCGACATGTTCCTCTATACACATTCACTGGGGAAGAAATTGAACTTGCTACGCTTTTTGTTCATGTTGCAATCACTGATCGACGAGGTGGAGGAAAGGCTCACAGACGTGGTCATTCAGTTAGAAAAGGGAAGAACACAATAAAATACACCATGTTAAGGACTACTGGGATTAAAATTATTGATGATACATTCAAAGTTGCAGGCCATCCATTACGAGAAGCTGCAGATATCAGAGAAACTGTGCAGGTAATAAATTATTGAAGATGAAATGAAATTATATAATATTTAGAATTACTTTTGGATCATATGCACTAAATATCTAATAATTTTTTTGAATTTGAGGACATAATTATTTTTGCTAAATGACAATTTATTTCCCCACCTTACTACCTCTTCTCTCCAATACTGACAACCCCAGAGTTACAGCCACTTGGATTACAGAAATTTATTCTTGAAGAATTCACAAATCACCACCCAAAATAAGCCAAGTAAATAAATATAGTTTTTTTCCAAGTTGTATTTCTTGACATACATTCAGAGGTGACAGATACTGAGGGGCCACTTTGAGACCAGTGACCATGGTCCTCTTTGTTTTAAAATAGTTATAGAAAAGGACAGAAGTGGTCCAAAGTTTTAAGTTTGAAATTGGGGCATGGTAAATTTTGATGGTATGACAGAGGCTTGCAATGGTTGATTTCAGTAGGCTGTTTGCAGATAAAGAGACAACAGGCAAGTTGGTGGAGTTTAAAGATGAGATAGTGAAAGCTCATGGTTTGCATGTTCCTGTTCTAGGGAAAGACTAGAAAGAGAATGGAACCCTGGATTTTGAGGAATATGGAGGCTGTGACCAGGAAATAGAATCAGGGATGGGTCAGGTATCGGCAGGGTATAGGGGATGCAGGAATGCAATCTAGAAGGAAATCAGGAGGGCAAAAGGAAGCTATGACAGAGAATTGGGAAAATCCTAAGAGATTTTATCAGCACATTAGGGAAAAGAGAAACTAGAAAAAGAATAGAGTCCCTCATAGCCAAAGGGGATATCTTTGAATGAGCTGCAGGAACGGGCAAGGACTTTTATGAATATTTCTCCCCTGCTTTTACCATAGAGAAACACATGAGGACTTCTGAACTAACAAAAATAGATGAGGATGTCTTGTGGATAGCCTGCATTACAGTATTTATCAAAATTGAATTTGTCATTTTGTCATATGCCCAAGTACATGTATGGACAGGTGAAAGGGGAAACTTATTTGCAGCTACATTACAGGCATATAGCATCATATAAGGAGCGTTCATAAGAAAAACATGTATTAACCAATACAGGAAGTGCTGGATGTCTTAAAAATTATGAAGGTAGACAACTCTCCAGTGCCTGACTTATATATATCTAAGAACACTGGGAGGCTAGAGAAGAATTTACAGGAGCTGTGGCAGAGATATTTGCATTATTGTTAACCAAGGGTGTGGTGCTGGTAGAGTAGATATGGTGCCTTTATTTAAGAAGGTTGGTAAAAAAAAAATCCTAGGAACAATAGACCAGTATGTTTGACATTGATGATACTTAAATTATTGGAGAGGATTCTGAGGGTTTAAATATACATACATTGGAGAGATAGGTTAATTAGGGTAGTTAACATGGCTTTGTGCATGATTTTATCATGTTTTACAACTTACGACTTGATTGAGTTTTTGATGATGTGAGCAAGGAAGCTGATGAGGACAGGGCAGTAGGCATGGTTTATGTGGGCTTAAATAAGGCTGCATGGTAGGGACTGTGCTGGAAGGTTAGATATCATGGAATCCAGAGAGCTGCCTAATTGGATGCACAATTGGCTTTTTGGTAGAAAGCAGATGATGATGGTGGAAGGTTGATTCTCAGACTGGTGGCCTGTGATAGCCGGTGTGACTCTGGGGTTGATGCTGAATCCATTGTTCTTTGTTTTCTAGTTCTACAATTTGGATCAGAATGTACTTGGCATGGTTAGTAATATGTGGTATAGTGACAATGAAGAAGGTTATCAAAGTTACGGTCTTGTGAGGTGTTGTAATTTGGAAAGCCGGATGCAGGTAGAATTTTCACAGTGAACAGTAGGTCCCTGGGGAATGCTGTAGAACAGAAAAACCTTGGAGTCGAAGTGCATGGTTTACTGAAAATGGAGTCATAGTTAGACAAGGTGGTGAAGAAAGCTTTTGACATGTTGGCTTTTTTGAGTTGACTATAAAAATTGGGAGGTCATGGTGCAGGTGAAGTCACACTTGGGTATTGTGTTCCATTTTGGTCATCCTGTTACAGCAGAGATTAAATTGGATTGGAAAGAGTGCAATAAAGGTTTACAAGAATATTGTCAGAACTTGAGGGACTGAGTTATAGGGAGAGGTTGGATGTGCTAGGATTTTAGAGAGTAGCAAACTAACAGCTGATTTTATATGGATATATAAAATAATGAGGGGCATAGATTGGGTGAATGCACCCAGACTTCTGTCCTGGTTTTGGGGTGGGGGTCAAGAACTGGAAGGCATAGTTTTAAGGTGAGAGGAGAAGATTTAATAGGGCACATCTCACAAATTTGAGCAAATTGGAATCTCGTGCTTCTATTTATGGTCTCAACTTCCTTATCTTTGTGAACTCTTCTAGTTCTATAATCTGATGGGTTTCTCTGCTTTTCCAAATATGAGATCTTGAGTATCCTCGGTCAAAATTGCTCCACAACTGATGGCAGCTGGAGGCTCTAAGCTGCCGAGGTTCATCTTTCTCTTTAAGGGCATTCGCAAAGATCATCTCTGAATATTTCTGATTATATTCCTACTATCCCCAAACCATATTTGTTAATGCTGTGGTAATAGTGCCCGGGCTCTTCTAATTACACAATTGTCCCAAGAAAGTGTTGGAGAATTGTATTTCTCTCCTTTGTGTCATTATACTGATTGATGTTATTTGTTGTGAAGTGTGCTATCAGGAGTGTCAGAAAACATGCTGCTAATAAATTGGTGATTGTAGAATGTTTACATGTTAGTATTTAATTTGCCCATTACTTTGGAAGTGAATTGAAACTTAGTTTAGCAGGTTGTGATTTAATTATTTGTTCAGGGAAAAACATATTTTGAGAACAATAAAAAAGGAAGCTAAATTAAATATATTTGAATTTCAATTAAGACTGATACTGATTAATAATTTGTTATTACAATATATGCAGTACGTGGCACCAATAACATATGGTAATGACTTTGAGCTACATAGTTCACATTTATAGATCAAGCATTTTAAAATAGGGTAAATAAAGAATTAAGGATGTAGTCACAATTATTTAAAAGTTATATTAATGACATATATTGAGCATAATCTGTAGACATAAGAAACTGCTGATGGTGGAATCTGGAGTGATAAACAAATTGCTAGGGGAAATTAGTGAGTTGAACAGTATCTGTATTGGTGGGGATGGAATTATTAACCTTTTGTGTCTAGATCCTCCATAGGAGAGCGGTGGTCATGTTTCATTCCATATTTGGTTGTACAGATAACATTCTAATAAACTGGATCCAAAGTCTGATACCTTATGTCAGGTAGAGGACCATCCTAACTGATAAAAGGGTGAAAGCTTGTATGAGGAGCGGGAGACAGCAGTAGATATCAGAAGTTGTACATGAAGGGAACAGTAACACATTACTTTTCTTGGTCATGGTTCAGAAAATCAGGGCTACATTAAAAAGCTGTCATCAGACTAAATTGAATACAACATTGCTTAAAGATGTGTTCTTGAAGTTTTTTTCTTTGTGGAGATCTTTAAGTTATTTAAGGGAGTTAGGAAATTGCTAGTCGTAGAAATGATAAGCATCTGATTAAAGATTTTTTAATGTAATTTGAGTTGGTGCATGTTGCTTTTAAGTGCACCAACTTAAAATGAAAGAAATCAGAGTTGTAGGATTTGGCTATTATTTATTTCAAAGGTCCAAACTTAAATAGACAGCCCTTTTTGTTAGATTATTTGTCACACTTTTTTAGTTTGCAATTGCATAAATTAAAAAAAAACTTTTAAAATGTTTTCTCACTCTCCTAGCAAACAGTATTTCTTTTTTGTGAAACTATTGTCATACTGGTTATTTATAAAATGGCTCAATATATCTTGATTGCTTGCTTGGTTCATTTTTTTTCTGTGCAGAATGCTATAGTCTCTCTTAAGGAAATATGTGGATTAGCTCCCACTGCCAATCTGTCTCAGTGCATACTGACCCTGTCATCAAGATTATTGAATGGCGACAACACTTCCGTAGTAACACTCAACATGAAGAATGAGTATCCCTACTTGGAGTCCAAAGGAACACTAAATGATGTGCAAAGGAAGGTTCTGTCATCATATGATCTGGTAGGCATGTTTTATTTTCAATATGCAAACCAAAGGACATTCATATGTTTTACATATTTTAGATATGTTGGTCATTTAAGTATTTGTGTGTTGCCCTTAAGGCATTTATTTGACTTTGTTGGGTCTACGTTTTAAATGATTTGTTTGTAACTATTTTCTAGTTAAAGTTAAAAGTAGATAATTAAGTTACAGTATAACAAAGGTAAATTCATTGTCTATGGTATATCGCGGCATGTGATGACGTCACCTCTAGTTTCACCGCGTCTTGTGTGTAACCTCCGGTTCGGAGAAGGTGAGAAGTTGGGTGCCATGCGTGCAGCATGATCTTGAAGAGCTCCGTTTCGCCCCACAAAGAAACATTATAGAAGCAATGCTGTAAGTTCATAAGAATGTATTTGAAGTAAAATATCAACGCGGTTTCTGTTAAGGAAGCGGCGGTTGGGGTGCCGCGCATGCCGGCTTTTCAATTTCAAACACGGGGTCAGCTCGAGCCCGATAGCAGTTTGACGCGAACCCCTCACCCGCTACTTGGGGCGGCTGGAGACACTCGCTAAAAGAAGAGAGCGCACGTGGTCTCCAGAATGAAACAGACGCTGTGCATGCTTGTATTTTTTTATCAACAGTTTTCACCATACGATGTTAATGTGGAAGAGTACACAGTAAATGGTTAACCTTACTACGACTTTGTCTTCATTGACTCCGGTTTAACTTGGTGTTTAGTCAGAGTTTCAACACACTGCACGAGAACACTACAATTTGCATTGTTATTTTTGTGACCAATATACAGTTATTTTCCAGAATACCAAAAAACTGTAGAAAAGATTTATGAGGATTTTGTCAAACCTCACAGGGCTGAGTTATAGTGGGAGGTTGAGCATTCTGGGAATATATTCATTGGAACATAGCAGAATGAGGTGTGATCTTATAAAGATCTATAAAATCATGAGGAATAGGGTAAATGTATACATAGTCTTTTTCCCAGGGAAAGGGAATCAAAGCCTAGAGGGCATGAAAGGGAAAACAATTAAAAGGGACCCAAGGCGCATCTTCTTCACGCAGAAGGTGATGAGTGTGTGGAATGTACTGCCAGAGAAAGTAGTAGAGATGGATACAATTACATCATTTAGACAACATTTGGGCAGGTACATGAATAGAAAATGTTTTTATGGATATAGGCTAAACATGTACAAATGGAAATAGCATTGATTGGCATCTTGGTCAGCTTGGATCATTTGGCCAGAGGACCTGCCTCTGATCTGTATGACTAATTAGAAAAATAAATCTTAGTTTTTGATTTAACTAAGTAGTTAGAGTAGTGGGTGGGATATTTATTTTTATGTACAAAGTGTCCCTATTTGGAAACTAGCTCTGCACTTAATCCATAATACTGTTGATTTTAATCAATTTTAAGAAATGTTATAATAGTATAAAGAGGGTATAATTTAAAGTGAGAAGGTAAGATTTAAAATTGACCTGAGGGGCAACTTTTTAACATTTATATGGGTATGTATATGGAATGAGCTGTTACAGTCGAAGTCAAGGTTGAGTTTATTATCATATGCACAAATGCATGTATGCATAGGTGCATTGAAAACCTTGCAGCAGCATCACAGGCACATTGCATCATATAAGCAGCAATCACAAGAAAAATATAAATAATACATAATCTTTACAAGAAAGAACATAATTAGAATAAAGAAACATTTCCCGCTTTAGTCAAAGTAATCAAAGTGGTCATGGTGTTGCTAAACTGTTGTGAGTCAGCATTGCCACATTGGGCCGAAGGGGGTGTTTTCCGTGCTCTATAGCTTTGACACTATTTCAGAATCGGGTTTATTATTACTGACATATCTCATGAAATTTGCTGTTTTGTGGCAGCATTACTAAGTCACTTATCTTCTTAATCCTGTAATTTTCTTCTCCCAGTTGATATCAATTTAGAAAGTTCATAAATCAATCCATTTTATTTTTATTTTACTTATAATTTATAGCTTATAATTTGAATTATAAACTATAAATAAGGTAAACTCCAGCTGATGAGACAATAGACAATAGGTGCAAGAGTAGGCCATTCGGCCCTTTGAGCCAGCACCACCTTTCACTGTGATCATGGCTGATCATCCACAATCAGTACCCCATTCCTGCCTTCTCCCCATATCCCTTGACTCCGCTATCATTAAGGGCTCTATCTAACTCTTTCTTGAAAGCATCCAGAGAATTGGCCTCCACTGCCTTCTGAGGCAGAGCATTCCACAGATCCACAACTCTCTGGGTGAAGAAGTTTTTCCTCAACTCCGTTCTAAATAGCCTACCCCTTGTTCTCAAATTGTGGCCTCTGGTTCTGGACTCCCCCAACATCAGAAACATGTTTCCTGCCTCTAGCGTGTCCATGAGGATAAGGTAAGTAGAAGAAAATAAATTAAAAATGCTCAGTTCTTTTTCTTGAACCATATGTTCAGTTGTCAGTTATGGTGCAAGAGAACAAGTTGTTCTGCAACTTGATTTCCCATTGGGAAAGAAATATGAGAACAGATCCTGCCCAATTTAGATGCTGGCTACATTGCCCTGCACTTTTCCCAAGGGTGTACTTGCTTTCAAGGGATCAATTGACTAGGAATGTTGATTGCCAATGACTACTCTGTGAGGATCTGTGGGATCAGCTGACCAGGAAGCTTGATTGCTATGGCTGCTCCTTGAAGCACAGTGAACTGTAACAATAACTGGGCTTCATATAGTTAATCCTGAGGCCAAAAACCTGGAATTCTTTGATAACTTTTGACTGATCGCTGCTGTTAGTGCCTTTTAAATGCCATCTGCAGTACTGTGCAGAAGTCTTAGACGCATGTATATAGCTAGGGTGCCTGAGGCTTTTGCACAGTACTGTATTTGTCAACGCAGAGTTAAGAGCGAGTTTGTAACTCTGGCAGGAGCAAAGGATGTTAGGAATGGTGAGGATGGAGCGCCATGGAAGAGTTGTGAGACAGGTGGTAGAAGAGGAGTCCCAGAGGTGGGAGGGGGCGCAGGTGGGTTGGTGTAGATGCAGGCGTAGCCAGCCCTGAGGTACCAGGCAAGGCCATTTGATTCCAAACAATTATTTTTACTGATCATTCCAGGTGCCAGATAATACGGAAGGATAGACAGAAAGGTAACGGAAATGGGGTAGCCCTCTTACTTATGGATGAGATCAGGATAATATTGAGGAATGATATAAGATCTAAGGAACTGTTGAATATATCTGGATAGAGATTAGGAATAGTAAAGGGAAAAATCTTTAGTGGGAGTAACCAAATAATACCATTACTGTGGCACAGGCAATAAACCAAGAAATATTTGATGCATGTAAGAATGCATGGCAGTTGTTATGGTGAACTTTACCTTGCATATAGATTGGGTGAGTCAAGTTGGTTGAGGCAGACTTGAGGAGTACTTCATAGAATGCATCCTTGATAGCTTTCTTGAAGTGCATTTTACTGAACCTACAAAGGAACATGCTAGCTTAAATCTGGTCTTGTGCAAAGAGAACAAGTAAAATTAATAATCTTGTAGTTCAAGATCCTCTTGAAAACAGTGATCACAGTATGAGTGAATTTCTCTTACAAATGGTGAGGGCAATAGTTCAATCAAAAACTAGTACAGTACATTATGCCGAAACAAGGGAAACCTCAACAGAAAGAGGGAGAAGTTGTTGGGAACACAGGCTACATGGTGGGACATTTCAGGAAGAGTTGAAGACTTTCAGAGATTTTTCACGGTACTCAACAGAAGTATATTGCAGTTAAAAGCGAGGACAGTAAGGGTGGGGAGAGTCAGCCTTGGAAACTCAGGAAATAAAGGAATGCATCAAACTAAAAGTTCATGCATACAAAGTTGCCAAGAGTAGCAGGAAACTGGAAGATTAGAAAAACTTTTAAAAGCAACAAAGAATCCTAAGAAATCAATAAAGAAAGGGAAGATATATTATGAAAATAAACTAGCACAAAATATAAAGAGAAACCAGTAAAAGGTTTTATAATTACATAAAGCAGAAAAGCGTGGCTAAAGTGAACATAGGTTCCTTGGAAGATGAGAAAGAGGAATTCTTATTTGATAATGTGGAATTAACCAAGGTTTTGAATGACAATTTTGTGTCAATCTGCATGTGAAGGACATGTCCAACATGCCAAATAGAGATATTATGGATGTGATGAGATGTGAGGACTTGATAAAACTATGTTCCCTAAAGAGGTGGTGCTGAGCAAATTAGTGGACTTAAAGGATGTTGGAACTATCTAGGTGCCGAGGCTGCACCTGGAGTACTGTCAGTAGCTCTGGTTTCCTGATTTGAGAAAAGGTACACTGGCTTTGGAGATGGTGCAGAGGAGGTTCACTGGGTTGATTCTGGTGTAAGTGGGGAGGGGGTGCACCTCTGAGCAGAGATTGAATCACCTAGGACTACACACACTGGAATTCAGAAGAATGAGAGTTGATCTTATAGAAACATAAAATTATGGAAGAGTTATATAAGTTAGAGGCAGGAAAGTTGTTTACACAGATAAGTAAGACTAGAACTAAACGACATAGCTGCAAGATTCGGGAGAGTAGATTTAGGATGGAGATGAGGAGAAACTTCTTTTCCTAGAGAGTAGTAGATCTGTGGAATTTTCTGCCCAGTGAAGCAGTAGATGCTATCTCATTAAATATCTTTAAGAAATAGTTAGACAGATTTTTGCATAGCTGGGGAATTAAGGTTATAGAGAAAAGGCGGAGTTGAGTCCAGAGCCAGATCCGAAATGATCTTATTGAGTGGTGGAGCAGGCTTGATGGACCAGATGACCTACTCCTGCTCCTGTTTCTTAAGTTCTTATGAACTATTTTCAGATGTCTCATATCATCAGATTTAAGAGGCCAGAGTGCGAAAAGAGAGGGAAAAATTACCAGGAGGAGAAATCGACGTTCATGCTAAAAGGTTGGAGGCTACCTAGATGGAATATGAGGTGTTGCTTCTCCACCCTGAGAATAGTCTGTTCATAGCAGAAGAGGAGGCCAGGAGGCCTTGGACCGACATGTCTGAATGGGAGTTGGGACAGGTATTAAAATGGATGGTCACCGGGAAATTCCACCTTTAGTTGATGGAGCGGACGTGATCGATATAGTTTACGTCCGGTTTCCACAAAAAAAAAGAGGCTGCATCTAACGTACTGAATACAATAGACGACCCCAAGATATATGCAAGTGAGGTGTTACTTTACTTGTGAAGGACTGTTTGGTGCACTGAACGGAGATGAGGGAGAAGGCGTATGGGCAGGTGTGTCATTTCTGTCACTTGCAGGGATCCATGCCAGGAGGGAGATTGGTGGGGAGGAATGAATGGACAAGGGAATCACAGAGGGAGTAATCCCTTTGGAGAGCAGAGAGTTGGGGGAAGTAAAGATTATTTGGTTGTAGGATCCCGTTAAAGATGGCAGAAGTTGAAGTGAATGATATGTTAGATGCGGATGCTCATTGGGTGGTAGGTGAGGACAAGAGGATATCCATCTGTGTTAAAGCAGTGGGAAGAAGGGATGAACACGGATATGCAGGAGATGGAGGAGATGCGGGTGAGGATAGTGTCACATCCACAGATTTAGCAGCGCAGTAAATACAGCAATTGTGTTTGTGAATACGCATGTGTCAGCTAATTATTATGTCATTGTGATAGTACTTAACTCCATACTTCATCGTAGTGCTTGTCGAGACTTGGACACAGCACAGCAACGGTTCGCTGCCTGCTTTCATTCTGCCTTGACTGAGAAATTGGACCTTCGAGTCAACTGACTCTAAAGGCTAGTGCTATTCATTTTATATTTTAGTTGTTCTTTTCATCTGCAGTGTAAGCTTCGTTTTTCCATTTGAGAGTTTTAGTTAGGGGCCCTGTTTGGCCTCGCGTTTATTGTTTTCTTTCCCCTTTAATACTGTTCACATTAAAGTCTGTGAACTATCGACCTGCTTCAGTGTCTCTCTCTCTGTACTCGGGCCATGTCTGAACCAGGTGACAGGTAGCATCAATGGTAGAGGAATAGAAACCTCGTTTTTTGAAGAAGGAGGACATCTTTAATGTCCTGAAGAGGACAGCCTCATCCTGGAAACAGATGTGGTGGAGAGAAAGTAACTGAGAAAAGGGAATAGCATTTTTATGGGAGACAGGGTGAGAAGAGGTATTGCCAAGATAGCCATAGGTATCGGTAAGTTTATAAAAGATGCTGGTCGACAGTTTGTCTCTAGCGGTAGAGACAGAGAGATCAAGAAAGGGGAGAGAGGTGTCGGAAATGAACAAAGTGAATTTTTAGTTCAGAGTTGGAGTCAAAATTGATTAGCTCAGCATGGGTGGATGAAGCAGTACCAATGCAGTTGTCTGTAGAGCAGAAAGAGTTGGGGAACATTACCAGAAGGCTTGGAACGTGGACTGTTCCATGTAGGCAACGAAAAGGCAGGCATAGCTGGGGCTCATGCAGGTGCCCATGGCCACCCCTTGAGTTTGGAGAAAGTGGGATGAGTCAGTGGTGAAATTGTTGAGGATGAGAACCAGTTCTGCCAGACAGAGGTGGATGGTGGTGGAGGGGAACTGGTTGGTCTTTTGTCCAAAGAGAAGCAGAGAGCTTTAAGGCCTTCTTGGTGGGGGATAAAGGTGTATAGGGACTGGACACCCATTGTGAAAATGAGGTGATCAGGGCCAGAGAATTGAAAGTTGTTGAGGAGATTGAGAACATGTGAATTGCCACAGATGTTTGTGGGAAGAGACTGAATTAAGGGGAAGAGAATGGAGTTGAGGTATAAAGACACAAGTTCAGTGAGGCACAAGCAGGCAGAGACAATGGGTCTACCTGGACAGAAGAGTTTGTGGATCTTGGATAGAAGGTAGAAATGAGCAGTGCAGGGTAAGGGAACTATGAGTTTGGTGGCAGTGGATGAGGATTTGAAATAGAAAGACTAGTGAAATGGGCTGACAGATAGCAGAAGAAGACATTAGAGGCCATAGATGCTGGAATCTGGAGCAATAGACAATCTGCTGGAAGAAATCTTTGGGTCGAGCAGCATCAATGGGAGGAAAGCAAAATTGTTGACACCGGGCCTAAACCCTGCATTAAGATTGAGAGAAGGAAAGTCAAAATGGCCCACATAGAAGGGAGAAGGGGAGTAGCAAGAAAGGATTCTGAGGAAAATGCTGGACTGAGGAGGGGTGTAAAATGTCTGGCTGGTAGTGCCAGATAGGGGAAATGAGAGGGAATGGAGCAGGAAGACTTTGACCATAAGACCATAAGATATTGGAGCAGAATTAGGCCATTTAGCCCATTGAGTCTGCTCCGCCATTTCATCATGCCTGGTCCAATTTTCCTCTCAGCTTCAGTCTCCTGCCTTCTCCCCATATCCCTTCATGCCTGACCAATTGAGAATCTGTCAACCCATCCCTTAAATATACATAAACACTTGGCCTGTGGCAAAGAATTCCACAGATTCACTCTCTGGCTAAAGAAATTCTTCCTCATCTCCGTTCTGAAAGGATGCGCCTCTATTCTGAGGTTGTGTCTTCTAGTCTTAAACTCTCCCACCATAGGAAGCATCCTCTCCATATCCAGTCTATCAAGGCCTTCTACCATTCGATAGATTTCAATGAGGTCACCCCTCATTCTTCTTAGCTCCAGTGAATACATGTCCTGAGCCATCAAACACTCTTCAGATGACAAGCCATTCATCCTGGAATAATTTTTGTGAATCTCCTTTGAACCCTGTCCAATTTCAGCACACCCTTTCTCAGATAATGGGCCCAGAACTGCTCACAATACTCCAAGTGAGGCCTCACCAGTGCTTTATAAAGTCTCAATATTACATCCTTGCTTTTATATTCTAGTCTTTTTGAAATGAATGCTCATATTGCATTTGCCTTCCTCACCACAGATCCGATTTGCAAATTAACCTTTAGGGAATCCTGTACAAGGACTCCCAAGTCCCTTTGTGCTTCCAATTTTTGTTTTTTCTCCCCAATTAGAAAATAGTCGACCGTTTTATTTCTTCTACCAAAGTGCATGACCATACACTTCCCAACTGTATTTCATCTGCCATTTCTTTGCCCATTCTCCTAATCAGTCTGTTCATCCGTAGCCTCCCTACTTCCTGAAAGCTATCTGCCACTCCACCTATCTTCATATCGTCTACAAACCTTGCAACAAAGCCATCAATTCCATCATCCAAATCATTGACATATAATGTAAAAACAATTGGTCCCATAGACTCCCGTGGAACACCACTCGTCACTGGCAGCCAACCAGAAAAGGCTCCCTTTATGCTCACTCTTTGTCTCCTGCCAATCAGTCACTGTTTTATCCATGCTAGAATCTTTCCTGTAATACCATGTGCTCATAGCTTGTTAAGCAGCCTCATACGTGGCAACTTGTCAAAGGCCTTTCTACAAATCCAAGTATACAGCTTCAGCCTTTGTCTATGGTGCTAGTTATTTATTCAAAGCATTCCTATTGTCAAGCAAAATTTTCCCTTGAGGAAACCATATGGTCTATGGCCTATTTTATCATGCACCTCCAAGTACCCTGAGACCTCATCCTTAATAATCAACTTGAATATCTTCCCAAACACTGAGGTCAGACTAACTGGCTTATAGTTTCCTCTCTTCTGGTTCTCTCCCTTCTTGAAGAGTGGAGTGACATTTGCAATTTTCCAGTGTTCTAGAATCATAGAACCATAGAACACTACAGGACAGAAAACCAGAAAACAGGCCATTCAGCCCTTCTAGTCTGTGCCAAAATATTATTCTGCTAGTCCCATTGACCTACATCCAGTCTGTAACCCTCCAGACCTCTCCCATCCACGTACCTATCCAATTTATTCTTAAAACTTAAGAGTGAGCCTGCATTTACCATGTCAGATGGCAGCTCGTTCCACGCTCCCACCAGTGAAGGAGTGGAGCTTTGAGGCTTTGACTCAAGAGGGTTCGACGAGAAGAGGTGGAGGATGAGCTTGCTCCCAGTTAGGCTTTACAATGCCTCCTGAGACGGTGATGTGCCTGTCATGTGAGATGTGGCAGTCTTGGGGAATGCCTCCTCTCCCGCAAAGTCACATTTGCCAGAAGTGCATGCGGCTGGGCAATATGGAAGACCGTTTAAGGAATCTGGACAGCAGTTGGATGACCTTCGACTTAGGGAGTTAGATATGGCCCTCGTGGCTATGGGGATCAGGGGGTATGGAGGGAAGGCTGGTGCAGAGTTCTGAGTTGGATGATCAGCCATGATCATAATAAATGGCGGTGCAGGCTCAAAGGGCCGAATGGCCTACTCCTGCACCTATTTTCTATGTTTCTATGACTCATAAGGGAGAATGAGGCAGTCATAGATGAGAGCTACAGGGAGGTAGTCACACCTGGGCTGCCGGAAGCAAGTCGTTGGGTGACAGTCAGAGGGGGGAAAGCGAAGGTGAGTAGACAGGTAGTGCAGAGCACCCCTGTAGCCATTCCACTGAATAATAAGTATACCGTCCTTGATACTGTTGGCGGGGACGACCGACCAGGGGTGGCAGGGCCTCCGGCAATGAATCTAACCCTGTGGTGCAGAAGGGTGGGACGAAGAAGAGGAGAGCTGTCATCATTGGGGACTCTATAGTCAGGGAAGCAGACAGGAGATTTTGTGGACGTGAGAAGGACACCCACATGGTTTGTTGCCTCCCGGGTGCCAAATTCTGGGATGTCTCTGAGCGGGTGCACAACATCCTGGTATGAGAAGGAAAGCAACCAGAAGTTGTGATACATGTTGGTACCAACGACATAGGCAGGAAGAGGGATGAGGTCCTGAAGTGTGAGTTTCGGGAACTAGGCAGAAGGCTGAAGAGCAGGATCTCAAGGGTGGCATTCTCAAGATTGCTGCCAGTGCTACGTGATAGTGATGGTAAGAATTGGAGGAGATGGCAGTTGAATGCGTGGCTGAGGAGTTGGTTCAGGGAGCAGGGTTTTAGATTTTTGGATCATTGGGGTCTCTTCTGGGGAAGGTGGGACATGTACAGATTGGATGGGTTGCACCTGAACTCGAGGGGGAGCAATATCCTTGCAGGTAGGTTTGTTAGCATGGTTCGGGAGGGTTTAAACTAATTTGCAAGGGGGATGAGACGCAGAGCGATAGAGCAGTGGAAGAAGTGCATGGAGAAAAGCCAGATCTAATATATAGAGAGGCTTTGAGAAAAAAGAAGCAGAATAAAGGATGTAAAGGTAGTAAGGTAGAAGGGATAAAGTGCATGTACTTCAGTGCAAGAAGCATCAAGAACAAAGGTGATGAACTGAGAGCTTGGATACATACATTGAATTGTGATGTAGTGGCTATTACAGAGACTTGGCTGGCACCAGGGCAGGAATGGATTCTCAATATTCCTAGATTTCAGTGCTTTAAAAGGGATAGAGAGGGGGAAAAGGGGAAGAGGGGTGGCATTACTGGTCAGGGATACTATTACAGCTACAGAAAGGGTGAGTAATGTAGCAGGATCCTCTTTTGAGTCAGTGTGAGTGGAAGTCAGGAACAGGAAGGGAGCAGTTACGCTTTTGGGAGTATTCTATAGGCCCCCTGGTAGCAGCAGAGATACAGAGGAGCAGATTGGGAGGCAGATTTTGGAAAGGTGCAAAAGCAACAGGGTTGTTATCATGGGTGACTTTAACTTCCCTAATATTGATTGGCACCTGATTAGTTCCAAAGGTTTAGACAGGGCAAAGTTTGTTAAGTGTGTCCAGGATGGATTCCTGTCACAGTATGTGGACAGGCTGACTAGGGGGAATGCCATACTAGGTCTAGTACTAGGTAATGAACCGGGTCAGGTCACAGATCTCTCAGTGGGTGAGCATCTGGGGGCAGTGACCACCGATCTCTGGCCTTTAGCATTATCATGGAAAAGGATAGAATCAGAGAGGACAGGAAAATTTTTAATTGGGGAAAGGCAAATTATGCGGCTATAAGGCTAGAACTTGTGGGTGTGAATTGGGATGATGTTTTGCAGGGAAATGTACCATGGACATGTGGTCGATGTTCAGGGATCTCTTTCAGGATGTTAGCGATAAATTTGTCCTGGTGAGGAAGATAAAGAATGGTAGGGTGAAGGAACCATGGGTGACAAGTGAGGTGGAAAATCTAGTCAGGTGGAAGAAAGCAGCATACATGAGGTTTAGGAAGCAAGGATCAGATGAGTCTATTGAGGAATATAGGGTAGCAAGAAAGGAGCTTAAGCAGGGGCTGAGGAGAGCAAGAAGGGGGCATGAGAAGGCCTTGGCGAGTAGGGTAAAGGAAAACCCCAAGGCATTCTTCAATTATGTGAAGAACAAAAGGATCACAAGAGTGAAGGTAGGATCGATTAGAGATAAAGGTGGGAAGATGTGCCTGGAGGCTGTGGAAGTGAGCGAGGTGTTCAATGAATACTTCTCTTCGGTGTTCACCAATGAGAGGGAACTTGATGATGGTGAGGACAATATGAGTGAGGTTGATGTCCTGGAGCATGATAATATTAAGGGAGAGGAGGTGTTGGAGTTATTAAAATATATTAGGACGGATAAGTCCTCGGGGCCTGACGGAATATTCCCCAGGCTACTCCAGGAGGTGAGGGAAGAGATTGCTGAGCCTCTGGCTAGGATCTTTATGTCCTCGTTGTCCACGGGAATGGTCCTGGAGGATTGGAGGGAGGCGAATATTGTCAAAAAAGGTAGTAGGGATAGTCCGGGTTATGATAGACCAGTGAGCCTTATGTCTGTGGTGGGAAAGCTGTTGGAAAAGATTCTCAGAGATAGGATCTCTGGGCATTTAGAGAATCATGGTCTGATCAGGGACAGTCAGCATGGCTTTGTAAAGGGCTGATCTTGTCTAACAAGCCTGATAGAGTTCTTTGAGGAGGTGACCAGACATATAGATGAGGGTAGTACAGTGGATGTGATCTACATGGATTTTAGTAAGGCATTTGACAATGTTTCACATTGTGGGCTTATTCAGTAAGTCAGAAGGCATGGGATCCAGGGAAGTTTGGCCAGGTGGATTCAGAATTGGCTTGCCTGCAGAAAGCAGAGTATCATGGTGGAGGGAGAACATTTGGATTGGAGGGTTGTGACTAGTGGTGTCCCATAAGGATCGGTTCTGGGACCTCGACTTTTTGTGATTTTTATTAACAACTTGAATGTTGGAGTAGAAGAGTGGGTTGGCAAGTTTGCACTCGACACAAAGATGGTGGTGTTGTGGATAGTGTAGAGGATCGTCGAAGATTGCAGAGAGACATTGATAGGATGCAGAAGTTGGCTGAGAAGTGGCAGATGGAGTTCAACCCGGAGAAGTGTGAGGTGGTACACTTTGGAAGGACAAACTCAAAGGCAGAGTACAAAGTAAATGGCAGGATACTTAGTAGTGTGGAGGAGCAGAGGGATCTGGGGGTACATGTCCACAGATCCCTGAAAGTTGCCTCACAGGTAGATAGGGTAGTTAAGAAAGCTTATGGGGTGTTAGCTTTCATAAGTCGAGGGATAGAGTTTAAGAGTTGCGATGTAATGATGCAGCTCTATACAACTCTAGTTAGGCCACACTTAGAGTACTGTGTCCAGTTCTGGTCACCTCACTATAGGAAGGATGTGGAAGCATTGGAAAGGAGATGTACCAGGATGCTGTCTCGTCTACAGAGTATGCATTATGATCAGAGATTAGGGGAGCTAGGGCTTTACTCTTTGAAGAGGAGGAGGATGAAAGGAGACAAGGTAGAGGTATACAAGATATTAAAAGGAATAGATAGAGTGGACAGCCAGCACCTCTTCTCCAGGGCACCACTGCTCACTACAAGAAGACGTGGCTTTAAGGTAAGGGGTGGGAAGTTCAAGGGGGATATTAGAGGGAGGTTTTTTACTCAGAGAGTGGTTGGTGCGAGGAATGCATTGCCTGAGTCAGTGGTGAAGGCAGATACACTAGTGAAATTTAAGAGACTACTAGACAGGTATATGGAGGAATTTAAGTTGGGGGTTATATGGGAGGCAGGGTTTAAGGGTCGGCACAACATTGTGGGCCGAAAGGCCTGTGCTGTGCTGTACTATTCTATGTTCTATGTTCTACTTTTTGAGTGAAGAAGTTTCCCCTAATGTTCCGCCTAAACCTTTCCCCTTTCACCCTAAAGCCATGTCCTCTTGTATTTATCTCTTCTAATCTAAGTGGACATAGCCTATTCATATTTACTCTGTCTATACCCCTCATAATTTTGTAAGCATCTATCAAATCTCCCCTCATTCTTCTGTGCTCCAAGGAATAAAGTCCTAACCTGTTCAATCTTTCCCTTACAACTTTTAATATCTCCCAGAGTGTGGAATCTGACACCTTGTTGTTATCGTTAATTTCTATAAAATCTTTTAATCTGGTGGTGATATTTTCTATAAATTTCTTATCGGCGAGTAGGGAGGGGTTTAAACGCCAGGAATAGATCCGTTTGGAAAGGGAGAGATCTAGAGACATTGTCAGTGGCTATGGTCAGAAATTAATCTATTGTGATATTTTGTATTGGTAACACGAGATATTAAATGAGAGTCAACCAAAAAATAGTCTATTCTACTATAAGATTTGTGAACATGAGAGTAATAAGAATTGTCCTTGTTGGTGGGATGTTGAGCTCGGCAAATATCTACTGAATTCCTAGATTTAATCAAATTATTTAGGACCTGCACTGACGCGATATTTGAGGGCGGGCGGGAGGACAATCTATCTAAATATGGATCTAGGTAGCAATTCAAGTCACCGCCGATTATTATATTTGAATTACTGGCATCCGGAAGTAAATCAAAAACTTTCCTAAAAAAATTTGGCTCGTCTGTGTTTGGACAATAAATATTAAGGAAGGTTAGCAGAAACGAATTAATGGTGCCAGAGATCATAATAAACCTGCCGAGGGGATCTGTGGTCGTGGAAGTGAGTTGAAATGGAATGTTTTTCCTAAAGTGGATAGCCACATCACGGGCATGAGAAGTAAATGGTGACTGGTAAACCTGTGATATCCAGCTAGATCTCAATCTGTGTTGGTCAGTTACTTTGATATGGGTTTCCTGTAGAAAAATCACATCTGCAGATAGAGATTTGAGATGTCTAAAAACTTAATCCCTCTTAACAACATGACCAAGCCCCTTAACATTCCACGAGACTATTGTAATATCTTTACCCCCCAGCTGCGTTCTACCGCAAGGCCTCTGTATATGAGAATAAAAAAGAGATTATTAGAGTTGAGCACAAACATAGTAAACAATGCAGAATAGCTAGCAGCCTCATAAGAACACAACATACACAAAAAAAAGTGTCTGAGCCATAAACAAGAATAACGCACACCCTAACCCACCCTCCTTCGTGTCTCCCTAAACCAGACACATAGTTCCCCATTTCCATCCCAAAAGGAGCTGCTGGGCAGGTAACTAACATTACACAATTATCACAAACCCCATCTCCGAGAAAATTTAGAACACAAACTATATAATACCGTTAAACAAATGCTATTAGGGCTGGGAAGAGTTATCCAATGTCTGCACCTGAAACTGAACATTCATGACACCAACTCAAATTTAACCCTTATAATAATAGAAATATTTAGAACATTCTCTGCAATTAAATCCCAGTGCGGCATACGGCATTGTAAAACTACATATAACAAGCAGGTCCCTCTCCTTATCCCAACATGGAAACCGGCTCAAATATAAGCTGAATAAGCAGTGTGAATATATCTACTCCCTTCTGCGTGCGTTATTCCTTTCCAAGAATTGTGCTGCTTCTATCGGGTCATCGTATACCTTAGGCGCTCTTTCATCTTGATGATAAATATAGAGCCTAGCCAGATACCACAGGGTGTGCTTGATTCCTCCATCACACAGAGTTTGCAGTACATCACAAAAGGCACGACGTTGAGTCATCACCTCTTTAGTATAGTCCAGGAAGATCAAGACCTTGTTTCCCTTGTACTCCATGGGTTGTAGTCTGTTGTGGCGCAGGATCAGCTCTTTCACTTGGAAGTGATGGATACCTGCCAAGGTGGTGCGCGGCTTAACGCCGGCAGCCGGCTTTGGCTGGAGAGAGCAATGTGCACGATCGACTTTAACTGGGTACGGGAAATGCTGCTCCCCGAGCAACTTGGGAATCAGTCTGGAGACAAATTCAGTAGGTTTACCATCCTTCTCGCCCTCTTGTATCCCTACAATCTTAATGTTACGTCTCCGGGAACAAGCCTCTAAGTCATGCACTTTAGCTTCAAGCTGGCTATTTTGTCTCATTAACTCTGAATACTTAGCTTCAAGCTCTTGCACGCGTGCTTCAAGGTCGCTGGCGGTTAGTTCTTGATTACCCACACGGGCTTGTAAGTCAGCCTGTGAGGCCACAAGCATCTAAAACTTGGTCTCAAAAACATCAAAGCAGTCGCTAATGCCGCGCAGAACTGACTCAGAAATCTCCTGACCGAATTCCTTGCACATGGTGTAAGTTTTATCCGGCAGTATCTCAGACACGGAGAAGTTCTTTACAGACCCATTGTTAACACTAACTTTGGTAGTTTGGCAGTCGGCGGACTTGTCTTTATTTGCCTTTGGCATTGTCAAACTTTTCCAGACACTTAGTTTAGACATACACTGTTGGCCTATGAATGAATAAAACACGGTATAATAGTAATTTTATCAAGGCCTCAGAGAGGAGCACCGACCAAACACGTCTAATCCATACGCATGTGCACTGGCGCCCCCCGGCTGTCTTACTTTCGAATACCATCTTTACCTTATTAATGACTTTTGTAGTTACCTTCTGTTGTTTTTTAAAAGGTTGCCTATTCTCTAACTTTTCACTAATATTTGCTATATTATATGTATTCTCTTTGGCTTTTTTTGTTGAATTTGACTTCTCTTGTTAGCCATGGTTGTGTCATCATTCCTTTAGAATACCTCTTTCTCTTTGGGATGTATATATCCTGTGCCTTCCGAATTGCTTTCAGTAATTCCAGCCATTGTTGCTCTACTGCCATCCCTGCCAGTGTCTTTTCCAATCAGTTCTGGCCAACTCCCTCTCATGCCTCTGTAATTCTGTTTACTCCATTGTAATACTGATACATCTAATATTAGCTTCTGCTTCTCAAATTTCAGGGCAGATGAATGACAGATTGAGGCAGACAGAAGTAAAAGAGAAAAACTGATTAAGCACGATTGGGGGGAGGGCAGTGCGAAGAGGGAGGCAGCTGCTGGAGAGAGATAAGCAGGAACACAATGGACTACCAGTGCTGGATTTTGATAAGCAAGTGAGAGTGGTCATGCACTTTCGTAGAAGGAATACTGGTGTGGTCTACTTTTTTAAACAAGGAGCAAATTCAGAAATCAATGCTGTAAAGGGACTTGTAATTTCTCATGCAGGATTCTTCAATGTTAACTTGCAGGTTGAGTCGGTGGTAAGGAAGGCAGACACAATTGAGCAATTCATTTCGAGAGGACTAGAATATAAAAGCAAGGATGCTTATCAAGTACTGTCCGGCCAACACCTTATAGAACAGAGACTTTATTAGGCATTGATCTAACCGCACTTTGAATATTGTGAGCAGTTTTGGGCAACTTATTGAAAAAGGATGTTGTGACATTAGAGAAGGTCCAGAAAAAGATCATGAGAATGATTCTGAGAATGAAAGCCTTAATATGTGAGTGTTTCATGGCTCTGGGCCCGTACTCACTGGAGTTTAGAAAAATGAGCAGGGATCTCATTGAAACTCAGCAAATATTGACAGGTCTAGATAGAGTGTGTGTGGAGATAATATTTCCCATTGTGAGAGAGTTGGACACCCCCACCCCATTCCCATTCCTGTTTCCCCCTCTCGTCAGCTCTTTACTTCACCCCTCCCCCTCTCATGGTTTTATCTATCACCTACCACCTTGTACTTCTCCCTGTCCTTCCCCACATTCGTGCTCTAACTTCTCATCTTTTTTTCTAGTCCTGATGAAGGGTCTTGTCCCGAAACATTGACTGGTTACTCTTTTCCATAGATGCTGCTTGGCCTGCTGAGTTCCTCCAGCATTTTGTGTGTGTTGCTTGGATTTCCAGCTTCTGCAGATTTTCTTGACCTTATGCTTGTCTGCATTAAATTCCATTTGCCATTTTCATTTTTTCAGCTCCTCTGGAGCCAGTTGCAAGCTTTGATATCCTTCCTCACTGCCCACTATACTCCCGATTTTGATGTCATCTGCAAATTTACTGATCTAGTTTTCCATATTATCACCCAGATCATTGATATAGATGACAAATAACAATAGACCCAGTACTGATCTTTGTGGCATATTGCTTCTTACAGGCCTCCAGTAAGGGGCACCATCTACTGACACTCTCATACTTCTCCCATGAAGCCAATGTTTAATCCAATTTACAACTTCATCCTGAATGCCAAATGACTGAACCATCTTGACCAAACTCCCAAGTGGGACCTTGTCAAAAGCCTTGCAAAAGTCCAGGGCTCAGGCAATTTCTGCAATAACCTACCATATTGTCTGACAGGACTGCTTGACAGGCCCTGGAGATTCACCTACCCTAATTTTCCTCAGGGCAGCAAGCACCAACTCCATTGTAATCTGTATATGTTCCACGATCTCACTGCGGATTTGCCTCAGTTCTATAGACACCATGTCTGTCTTCCAAGAAAATTCAGATGTAAAACATTCATTTAAGCTAGGGGTCGCCAACCCGTCGATCGCAATCGACCGGTCGATCTTTGAGACTTTCCCAGTAGATCCCGAAGAAGAATCAAAAATAAGTACACAAATACTGTTGTAATGTGAACATTATAAAAGTAAGTAATACTAATTAGGATAATGGTAATATAGCAATATTTTCACTAGAAAGCTGTTTGTAAAGAGAGATTGTTTCTGGGTTGCGGGGGTTTAGTTCTGTTCTTTCTGCTCAGTGCACATGTGTGTAGTTCTCCCGCCATGCACCGCGTTTTCAGCGTAGCCTGTGCTGCATCAAAGTGACCAATCAGATTAGATAAGAGTACAGACTGTCGCAAACATCAATATACGGCAGTGGTCCCCAACCTCCAGGCCGCGAAGCATGCAGGGGTGCAGCGGTAGCCAGGACGCACCCAGCACATCTTTAAGAAAAAAAGCCGAAATAAACAAACTAATTAATTAGGTGCCGCCCGGCCAGTAAATGTCGGCTCAGATCAGAGGCGACGCAATTGGCAATCGCACGTGATATCCTGATAACATGGCGGAGGCTCCACGAAAGAAGGCAAAAACATACAAATTCCATCCAGAATGGGAAGAGGAATTTCTATTTACCTTGGTGAAAGACAAGTGTGTATGTATGTTGTGCCACCAAACACAAGCACTGACTAAAAGAGGGAATCTGGAGCGGCACCACAACACCAACCACCAGGAATTTAAAGACACCCACCCCTCAAAGAGCGCAATTCGTGCCTGGAAAGTTAAGCTGAAATCGGAGTTGAAGGCCCAGCAATCGTTTTCCACAAAACATGCTGCTCAAAATAAGGCTGTTATTGAAGCATCATTTCGTGTAAGTCACCTTTTGGCTAAACACAAGAAGCCTTTTACAGATGGCGATTTATTCAAGAAAGCAATGGCCATTGCCGCAGAGACTGTTTTTAATGACTTTAAAAACAAAACCAACATTACAACCACAATACATAATATACCGCTTGGCCCTGCAACAGTGACAAGGAGGGTAGAGTCACCAACAGAGGACGTGAGTATTTTTCACTACAGTTCCATGAATCCCTGGATGTAATGCAAACAACTCAGCTTGTTGTGTTTGTCAGAATGGCTTTCCAGGATTTTACAACAAAGGAGGGCTCCCTCACTCTTTTGCAATTAAAGGAAAGAACGAGAGATGAGGATATTTACAATGAGTTTAAAAAGTATGTCTGTGAAAATGACATCCCCATTCATAAACTGGTGGCAATTACTACTGATGGGGCCGAGTAATTCGCGGTGTGTGTCTTAGTTTTAAGCACTAAAAGTCAGTGCCTACTTCAGGTCAACTTATCTATGTGAAATTGCATTTTCACAGGTGAAAATGATTAAATCTAAGTACAAGAGCTGACTTACTGACAGACGCCTCACTAGGGTTGCCAACTTTCTCACTCCCAAATAAGGGACAAAAGTAGCAGTCAAGTCCCGGGACATTTGTGTTTACCCCAAGAAAGACTGCCATGAGCATGAAACCTTGCGCGGGCACCTGTGTGCGCATGCGTGTTTGTGCCGAATTTTTTTACCCCACGAATCAGTTTTGGCTTAATCTTCATTATTTCTACTTTATATAGGCTGTGTATTTATCATCTCATTCCTGCTTTTACTATATGTTAGTGTTATTTTAGGATTTTTGTATTATTTGGTATGATTTGGTAGGTTATTTTTTAGGGTCTGGGAACACTCAAATTTTTTTCCCATATAAATTAATGGTAATTGCTTCTTCGGCGTAAAGCATTTCGGCACAAAAGGTTTCATAGGAATGCTCTACCTTAGCGGGGGAAATACGGGACAGTTGCAAACCCCACACCTCACAGGCTGTCTCAGACTGGCTGTCTGTAGTTATGAGCCAAATTTCAGGGAACTAGCAGAGAGTATTCAGCCCCAGTCATCTGGAGTACTGTGTGCAGTTTTGGTCTCCAAATTTGAGGAAGGACATTCTTGCTATTGAGGGAGTGCAGCGTAGGTTCACAAGGTTAATTCCTGGGATGGCGGGACTGTCATATGTTGAAAGATTGGAGTGACTGGGCTTGTATACTCTGGAATTTAGAAGGCTGAGAGGGGATCTTATTGAAACATATAAGATTATTAAGGGATTGGACACGTTGGAGGCAGGAAGCATGTTCCCGCTGATGGGTGAGTCCAGAACCACAGTTTAAGAATAAGGGGTAGACCATTTAGAACGGAGTTGAGGAAAAACTTTTTCACCCAGAGAGTGGTGGATATATGGAATGCTCTGCCCCAGAAGGCTGTGGAGGCCAGGTCTCTGGATGCTTTCAAGAAAGAGATGGATAGAGCTCTTAAACGTAGCGGAATCAAAGGTTATGGGAATAAGGCAGGAACTAGATACTGGTTGTAGATGATCAGCCGTGATCACAGTGAATGGTGGTGCTGGCTTGAAGGGCCGAATGGCCTACTCCTGCACCTGTTGTCTATTGTCTATTATCACACTGAGTGCAACAGGCAATTTTTATTCATTTATTTTTCGTGTTGAAACAAAATTAAATAATGAAACTTAGAATTAAAGGTGTGAAGTCTTGTAATATTCTTAAAGAAAGACAATTATGACCTGTTTGATATGCTAGTTACAGTGTTTTCTTGTTCGAATTAATTTGAAAGTTTGACAAAAGTATCTTGTGTAATTCAAATACAATTCACCCAAATAAAAGGCCTCAAATTGGAAGTACAATCTGAGCTGTTTTTTCTCTAAATGATTTAGTAGGTAGATCTTGCCTTTCACTGAGGTCGAGGTAGGGGATCTTGGGCTTAAAAAGATTGGTGACCACTAATTTAAGCTCTCCCCATCTCTTTCAGTTCCATGTGTAGATGACTACATTGATCGTCAAGATGAAGAATTTTGTCCCTTGCTATCCTTCTTGCTCTTATCAGATCTTTCAAAACCCTTGTCTGCTAGTGCAACCTTATGCCTTCTTTGAGTCCTTCTAAGGCCCTTAGTTTAAGCCCTTATTTTCTTCCTAAGTATTCTCTTGCATATCCTGTACTCCTCAAATACCTCATTTGTCCCTGGAAATATTAATGCCATGTTAAAAAACATCTTGCCTTGTAAATCCCCTTATTGTCCCCTCTCATCTTAAAGCTATGCTCCTTAGCCTGGGAAGAAGACTGACCATCTGGGAGAGCTTTTGCTTTCTTTTTTGTGATAGTGTATTAGTGAGTTTAAAAAAAAGACTAGAATCTTCATGGAAAGGCTCGAATCATTCTAGGAATGGAATCATAGGAAATAAATGTGAAGGAATTAAAGAAAAGGAGCTCTTAAAGTATAGCAGCGAAAAGGAACAAAAATTATTTTTGACGGAGTCTACCTGAAACTGTCTTTTCTCATTTTAGATACTGATCGTCTGCTATGTATTCCTAGCATTTTCCATTTTAATTTCCATTTTTAAATTAAAGGAAACAACATTCTATAGTCGCGTGGAAACGTGCTACTAAAGAAACACACAGAGGCAGAGGGAGCTGAACTCAGAATGCCTTTACTGATTCAAAATCGCGCGCTTAAATCTCCCCTCCCATGGGCCCCTGCGACCCGCGGGGCGGACGTGACGTCAGACTGTCTCCGGAAGATCCGCCCTGAGCGGGTAGTTCCAAACGCGCTACCACGTGTCTGCCCGCGGCTCCCAATGGCGGTTCAAGTCCTGCGTGTGCAGGCCACCACCCCCCCCCACCAGAAACGTCCATCGGGGGAGTGGAGCCCCCAGTCTGTGTGGCTTGCTTGGGTGGCTGGCCTCGCTGGCACGGTGTGGGTATCCTCACTGGTTGCTCAATGTCCAAGTGTGCCAGTTTGAGACGGTCCACTGTAAAAGTCTCTTCCCGGCCACCCACCTCCATGACACACGTGGTTCTGCTGTGCCGGATCACCTTGAAGGGTCCCTCGTACAGCCGCTGTAGAGGTGACCTGTGCATGCCCCTGTGAATAAAAACATACTCACAGTCTCGGAGGTCTTTAGGGGTGAAGGATGGCATGGGACCATGCCTGGAGGTTGGGACTGGTGCCAGGGTCCCTACCTTGTCCCGCAGCCTCGTTAGCACCACTGCTGGAGTTTCTTCCGAACCTCGGGCCTCTGGTACGAACTCGCCTGGAACCGTCGGGGCGGGGGGTGCTGTAGACCAATTCTGCTGAGGAGGTGTCCAGGTCCTCCTTGGGGGCTGTGCGGATGCCCAGTAGGACCCAGGGAAGCTCATCTGTCCAGTTGGGGCCCCTGAGACACGCCATCAGGGCCGACTTGAGATGCCGGTGGAATTGCTCTACCAAACTGTTGGATGGGGGATGGTACGCTGTGGTGTGATGCAGCTGGGTGCCCGGGAGCTGCGCCAGTGCTGTCCACAAACCAGGTGTGAACTGCGCCCCTCTGTCGGAGGTGATGTCTGTTGGGAGGCCGAACCTGGCGATTCAGTTTGCAATGAGCGTCTTGGCGCAGGACTCAGTGGACGTGTCTGCGAGCAGTACGGCTTCCGGCCATCTGGTGAACCCGTCTACCATGGTAAAGATATACCTGGCTCCCTGGGAGACTGGCAGGGGGCCAAAGATGTCCACGTGGATGTGTTGGAACCTCCTATGCGTCAGCTGGAACTGCTGGAGGGGAGCCTTCACGTGCCGCTGGACTCTGGCGATCTGGCAGTGTACGCAGGTCCTGGCCCAGAGTCTGACCTGTTTGCGCAAACTGTGCCAGACGAATCTGTCTGCTACCAGCTTGATGGACACCCGGATGGACGGGTGCGCCAGCTCGTGCAGTGTGTCGAACACCCGGGGCCTCCATGCTGCTAGTACCATGGGTCAGGGTTTGCCGGTAGACACATCGCACAGGAGTCGTTCCGCTGCCAGGCCGATGGAGACGTCCTCCAACTGGAGCCCTAAAACGGCGGTGCGGTAAGCCAGGATCTCGATGTCCGACCATTGTGCTTCCGCTGGTGCTGCGTAGTCTATTCCTGAGAACGATATGCCTACTGAGTTGGAGGCAGGTGCGAGACAGTGTGTCGGCAACGACGTTGTTCTTCCCTGCGATGTGGCGGACGTCCGTGGTGAATTCTGAAATAAAGGACAGGTGCCTCTGCTGCCGAGCTGACCTTGGGTCCGATACCTTGGCCAGTGCGAAGGTGATGGGCTTATGGTCCGTATACACGGTGAACTCCCTTCCCTTGAGGAAGTACCGGAAATGCCGGACAGCCAGGTAGAGCGCTAGCAACTCTCTGTTGAAAGCGCTGTACTTCACCTCTGGTGGCCATAGATGCCGGCTGAAGAAAGCGAGTGGTCGCCACTGGTCCTCGATGAGCTGCTCCAGGGCTCCGCTGACTGCCATGTCGGAAGCATCGACTGTGAGTGCCATGGGTACATCGACTCTCGGGTGCACTAGGAGGGCCGCCTTTGCCAGCGCCTCCTTGGCCTGCTCGAACGCCTCCATGGACTCTGCGTCCCGTGCCACTTCTTTGGCCTCGCCGGCCATCAGGCTGAACAAGGGTCTCATGATGCGTGCCACTGTCGGCACGAACTGATGATAAAAGTTGACCATCCCTACGAACTCTTGCAGGCCCTTGACCGTGCTGGGCTTGGGGAACTGGCGGATGGTCTGGACCTTGTCCGGTAGGGGAACTGCGCCATGTCGGTTGACTCTGTGGCTCAAGAAATCGATCTCTGTCAGCCCGAACTGGCACTTCGCCGGATTGATTGCCAGTCCGTGGTCGCTCAGGCGTTGGCAGAGCTGGCGCAAATGTGCTATGTGCGCTTGGTGGGAACTGCTGGCCACCAGGATATCGTCCAAGTAGATGAAAAAGAAATCCAGGCCGCATCCCACCGAGTCCATGAGCCTTTGGAAAGTTTGGGCTGCATTCTTGAGACCGAAAGGCATCCTCAGGAATTCAAACAAGCCGAACGGGGTGATGAGGGCTGTCATGGGCACGTCGTCGGGGTGCACTGGGATCTGATGGTATCCCCTGACCAGGTCGATTTTCGAGAAGATGGTCGATCCGTGCAGATTCACCGTGACGTCCTGGATGTGGGGTACCGGGTATCTGTCGGCAGTTGTGGCGTCATTGAGCCTTCCGTAGTCTTGGCAGGGCCTCTGTCCTCCTGTGGACTTGGGCACCATGTGCAGCGGGGATGCCCACAGGCTGTCAGAGTGGCGTACGATTCCCATTTCTTCCATCTTACGGAACTCCTTGGCGAGGTGGAGCTTGTTGGGTGGGAGCCTGCGAGCTCGGGCATGCAGCCGCGGTCCTTGTGTGGGGATGTGGTGCTGCACGCCATGCTTTGGGTCGGCTGTGGAGAACTGCGGGGTGACTATGGAGGGGAATTCCGCCAACATCCTTGCGAATCCGTTACCCGAGACGGTCACGGAATCCAGGTGGAGGGCTTGTAGCTTGGCTTTTCTGAGCTGGAAAGTCAGGAACGTCTCGGCGTGGACCAAACACTGGCCTTTTAGGTCGACCAGGAGGCAGTTGGCTCATAGGAAATCTGCCCCTAGCAGTGGCTGTGACACCGCTGCCAACGTGGAAGTCCAAGTGAAAAGGCTGGACCCGAAATGCAGTGAGATAGTTCGCGGGCCATATGTCCGAATACTGGTGCCATTTACAGCGGTGAGTTCGGGGCCTGGGACCACGTTATGAGTGTCCATGTTCGAGGGGGAGAGTACGCTGACTTCGGCCCCAGTGTCTACCAGAAAGTGCCTCCCGGAGTGTCAGTCCCAGAGGTACAGGAGGCTGTCTCGATGGCCAGCCGTCGTAGCCATTAGCGACGGCTGGCCCCGGCGTTTCCCAGAAAAGCACATGGTGGACGGCAGCGGCGCCTGCCTGAGCCTCATCTTTGGTGATAGAAACACCATTGTTCCAAACTTTTGCCTTTTTCCCCCGTGGGTCTCGACGGCTTTGGTTGTGGGGCCTGGGCTTTGGGGCGTGTGATTGTGGCTAGGCTAATGGAGGCTGCTCCACGTTGCTTGCTCTACCAAAGGACGTCTGCTTTAGCCGGAAATCCTCACTCGTGAGGAGGAGGCGAATGTCCTCTAGCATTTGCTTGAGGAACAACTGTTCAAATAAAAGGCATGGCTTATGGCCGTCCATGAGCACCAGCATATCCTTCTCCACCAGCAACTTTGATGTGTGTTGCATATCCTTCATGAGCTTGGATGGCATGCGGTAGCCCAGGCTGTCCCATGTGTAGGAGCCGCGCGGCCCGTTTGCGGCGGGAGAGTCTGAAGGTACTGATCAGGAGTGCCTTAAGCTTTGTGTACTTGTCCTCCATTGGTGGCTGGCGTAGGAAGTCGATGATCTGGCCTGCCGTCTCCTGGTCGAGTGTGCTGACCACGTGGTAGTACCGCGTGGCGTCGGCTGTAATGTCTCTGATATTGAACTGGGCCTCAGCCTGCTCAAACCGAAAGTGGGGCTGAATGGCCCAGAAAGTCGGGAGCTTCAGAGGGACCGCACTGTGCGAATTGCTCGAACTCATGGCTGGTCGCTCAGTTGCCGGCTCCAGATGCCATCTGGCCATATTATTTGCCAAGGGAAATGTTGCATGCAATTGTGGTTGTTGTGTACATCCCTCCCTCTGCCAACCCGACATCGGCGTGTAACATCATTTACACTGTCATAACTAGATTACAAACCCAGCACCCGAGTGCCCTCATTACCATCTCGGGTGACTTCAACCATGTTACCATGGCTAGAACACTGCCAGACATCCCACCTCTCCCGGAACTTCTGGGAGTCTCCTGCATATTAATAGTGGCTCCCTGATGCCCGCAAATTATATACAATATCACAGAAATCATTGTGGCCCCTGCCCATCCCCCACATGAGTCATCTGTTGTCGGCCCCCAACCAACACATATTCCGCTCTCCCCTCCTACCCCGTCTCACAGTCCCCCACCCTGCTCTCATGACTATACCCCTTCCCCACACAAAACCACCACGGTGGGCTTCACAGCCGAACAGGTGAGAAGACAGCTGAAACGTCTCAACCCAAGCAAGGCTGCAGGACTGGATGGTGTCAGTACCAGGGTGCTCAAAGCCTGTGCCCCTCAGCTATGTGGAGCACTTCACCATGTATTCAACCTGAGCCTGAGGTTCTGGAGGGTTCCTGTACTGTGGAAGATGTCCTGCCTCGTCCCTGTGCTGAAGACGCCGCGCCCCAGCGGCCTCAATGACTACAGACTGGTGGCATTGACCTCCCACATCATGAAGACCCTGGAGAGACTTGTTCTGGAGCTGCTCCGGCCTATGTTCGGGCCACACTTAGATCCCCTGCAGTTCGCCTACCAGCCCCGACTAGGAGTTGAGGATGCCATCGTCTACTTGCTGAACCGTGTCTATGCCCACCTGGACAAGCCAGTGAGCACTGTGAGGGTCATGTTTTTTGACTTCTCCAGTGCGTTCAACACCATCCACCCTGCTCTGCTGGGGGAGAAGCTGACAGCGATGCAGGTGGATGCTTTCCTGGTGACATGGATTCTTGATTACCTGACTGGCAGACCACAGTACGTGTGCTTGCAACACTGTGTGTCCGACAGAGTGATCAGCAGCACCGGGGCTCCACAGCGGACTGTCTTGTCTCCCTTTCTCTTCACCATTTACACCTCGGCCTTCAACTACTGCATAAAGTCTTGTCATCTTCAGAAGTTTTCTGATGACTCTGCCATAGTTGGATGCATCAGAAAGGGAGATGAGGCTGAGTACAGGGCTACGGCAGGAAACTTTGTCACATGGTGTGAGCAGAATTATCTGCAGCTTAATGTGAAAAAGACTAAGGAACTGGTGGTAAACCTGAGGAGAGCTAAGGTACCGGTGATCCCTTTTTCCATCCAGGGGGTCAGTGTGGACATGATGGAGGATTACAAATACCTGGGGATACGAATTGACAAGAAACTGGACTGGTCAAAGAACACTGAGGCTGCCTACAAGAAGGGTCAGAGCCGTCTCTATTTCCTGAGGAGACTGAGGTCCTTTAACATCTGTTGGACGTTGCTGAGGATGTTCTATGAATCTGTGGTGGCCAGTGCTATCATGTTTGCTGTTGTGTGCTGGGGCAGCAGGCTGAGGGTAGCAGACACCAACAGAATCAACAAACTCATTCGTTATGCCGGTGATGTTGTGGGAATGGAACTGGACTCTCTGACGGTGGTGTCTGAAAAGAGGATGCTGTCCAAGTTGCATGCCATCTTGGACAATGTCTCCCATCCACTACATAATGTATTGGTTGGGCACAGGAGTACATTCAGCCAGAGACTCATTCTACTGAGATGCAGCACAGAGCATCATAGGAAGTCATTCCTGCCTGTGGCCATCAAACTTTACAACTCCTCCCTTGGAGGGTCAGACACCCTGAGCCAATAGGCTGGTCCTGGACTTATTTCCTGGCATGATTTACATATTACTATTTATGGTGTTATTACTATTTATTATTTATGGTGCAATTGTAACGAAAACCAGTTTCCCCCGGGATCAATAAAGTATGACTATGACTATGATTATGAATGTCGGGGTCACCAACGTAGTTGATGCACATTCAATTACTCCAAAAGACTGAAGTAGGGTAAATACTGAAAGGCTTTTATTCGCAGTAAAATATGACTTCCAGCATGCTGAGTGTCTGCCCCTGGGCTGAGGAGGAGGAGCAGGGCGAAATCACCTTTAATCAGGGGTCTGTGGGAGGAGCCACAGGGGCACGTGTTCAGACAGTTAACCCAGTTACAGCATATATATATGGTTTACCACATTCATCCCTCCTTTTTTTAAAAGAGTCCCACGGGGTGAAGTGACTGACAATATTTAAAACAAGTATGTTTACAGGTCAAGTCTATCAGGCAGTCGAGTCTGTCACTGTGATCTACGTAGCATCGGTGGTGGTTGCACCGGCGATGGCAATTGTGCTGGCTCCGGCCTGACTTGAGGTGCCAGCACGTTAGGCGTCGGTAATCCCTTGTGCGTGTGCGTCGTGCCCGGTATGAGAGTGTCGTGTGGTGTCTGTGTAGGGCTTGGAGTGCACGGTGTCTCGTGGGTATATATATCGGTGGATACGGGGTTAATAGTCACCATAGAGTGTTCAGTGTAGGGGCTCGGTGCTACTGTGGGTGCCAGGTCGCGGATGGAGACCGTGTCCTCCCGCCCATCAGGTAAAACCACATAGGCATACTGGGGGTTTGCATGAAGTAAGTGAACCCTCTCGACCATCGGGGAGTATTTATTATTCCTCGAATGTTTCCAGAGCAGCACTGGCCCCGGGGACGTCAGCCAAGTTGGTAGGGTGGTTCCAGTGGTCGATTTTCTGGGAAAGGAAAAGAGCCGCTCATGAGGGGTGGCATTGGTGGACGTGCATAACAGGGAGCGGATGGAGTAGAGTGCCTCGGGAAGGACCTCCTGTCAGCGGGAGACCGGCAGTCCCTTTGACCTGAGGGCTAAGAGTGTGGCTTTCCACACCGTGCCATTCTCCTTCTCTACCTGTCCATTCCCCCGGGGATTATAGCTCGTGGTCCTACTAGTTGCAATTCCCCTAGCCAGTAGATATTGGCGCAGCTCGTCACTCATAAACGAGGACCCTCTGTCACTGTGGATATAGCATGGGTATCCGAACAGAGTGAAGAGCTTGCGCAGGGCTTTTATAACTGACGTGGTAGTGGTGTCGGGGCAGGGGATGGCGAAGGGGAACCGCGAGTACTCATCGATAACGTTAAGAAATTACACATTGCGGTCAGTGGAGGGAAGGGGGCCCTTAAAATCAACACTCAGTCGCTCAAAGGGGTGGGTGGCCTTGATCAGTTGTGCCTTTTCGGGTCGGTAGAAGTGCAGTTCGCACTCTGCGCAGACTTGGCAGTCCCTGGTCATCGTCCTGATCTCCTCAAGGGAGTAAGGCAGGTTCTGGGCTTTCACGAAGTGGAAAAGCCGGGTGACCCCCGGGTGGCAAAGATCTACATGTAGTGCGTATAGCCGGTCGATCTGTGCGCTGGCAAACGTTCCCGGGGATAGGGCATCGGAGGGCTCATTGAGCTTCCCAGGCCTGTACATGATGTCATAGTTGAAGATGGAAAGTTCGATTCTTCACCTCAGAATTTTATCATTTTTGATTTTGCCCCGCTGTTAATTACTAAACATGAATGCGACTGAGCGCTGGTCAGTTAGCAGGGTGAACTTTTTGCTGGCGAGATAGTGCCTCCAGTACCTAATAGCTTCCACTATGGCCTGGGCCTCTTTCTCCACTGCGGAGTGCTGAATTTCACGGCTTTGAAGGGTACGGTAGAAGAACGCCACCGGTCTTCCCGCCTGGTTGAGGGTAGCAGCCAGTGCGAAGTCGGAGGAGTCACTCTCTACTTGGAAGGGACTGGCCTCATTCACCGCATGCATTGCTGCTTTGGCAATGTCCCCTTTTATGCGGCTGAAGGCCGCACGGGCCTCGGCTGAGAGGGGCAATGTGGTGGACTTGACCAGGGGGCAGGCCTTGTCTGCGTAGTTAGAGACCCATTGGGCGTAATATGAAAAGAAGCCTAGGCAGCTTTTGAGGGCTCTGAGGGTGTTGGGAAGAGGGAGTTCCAACAGGGGGCGTATATGGTCGGGGTCAGGGCCAATGACTCCGTTTTCCACAACACACCCAAGGATAGCAAATCGGGTGGTTCCGAACACACACTTGTCCTTGTTATAGGTGAGATTGAAAGCTTTGTCCGCTTGGAGAAATTTTTGGAGGTTGTTGTCGTGATCCTGCTGGTTGTGACCGCAGATGGTGATGTTATCCAGATATGGGAACATGGCCTTCAGTTGGCACTGGTCCACCATCCGGTCCATTGCCCTCTGGAAGACAGATACACCATTCATGACACCGAAGGGGACACGCAGGAAGTGATAAAGCCTGCCGTCCGCCTCCAAGGCGGTGTAAGGGTGGTCTTCTCACCGGATGGGGAGCTGATGGTAGACGGATTTTAGATCTATGGTCGAGTACACCTTGTACTGTGCTATCTGATTGACCTCTATCTCTATTTCCTGAGGAGACTGAGGTCCTTTAACATCTGCCGGACGATGCTGAGGATGTTCTATGTGTCTGTGGTGGACAGTGCGATCATGTTTGCTGTTGTGTGCTGGGGCAGCAGGCTGAGGGTAGCAGACACCAGCAGAATCATCAAACTCATTCGTAAGGCCAGTGATGTTGTGGGGATGGAACTGGATTCTCTGACGGTGGTGTCTGAAAAGAGGATGCAGTCCAAGTTGCATGCCATCTTGGACAATGTCTCCCATCCACTACATAATGTACTGGCTGGGCACAGGAGTACATTCAGCCAGAGACTCATTCCTCCGAGATGCAACACAGAGCGTCATAGGAAGTCATTCCTGCCTGTGGCCATCAAACTTACAACTCCTCCCTTGGAGGGTCAGACACCCTGAGCCAATAGGCTGGTCCTGGACTTATTTCATAATTTACTGGCATAATTTACATATTACTATTTAACTCTTTATGGTTTTATTACTATTTAGTTATTTATGGTGCAACTGTAAAGAAAACCAATTTCCCCCGGGATCAATAAAGTATGACTATGACTATGACTATATCTGCGATGCGAGATAGAGGGTACACATCGAGCTGCGTGAACCTATTGATGGTCTGGCTATAGTCCACGACCATCCTATTTTTCTCCCCGTTCCGAACAACGACCACCTGCGTTCTCCAAGGACTTGTGCTTGCCTCAATGACCCCCTCCCTGAGCAGCCGCTGCACCTCCGACTTAATGAAAGCTCTGTCCCCCGCGCTGTACCTCCTGCTTTTAGTTGCCACAGGTTTACAGTCGCGGGTCAGGTTGGCGAACAGCGGTGGGGAAGGGATCCTGAGGGTGAAGAGGCCGCAAGTGGCGTCAGTAGTGCGGCTGTTGGCATGGTGTTGGGTGGGATGTGCGGGTCGGTGTGTGTGGGTGGTCAGTAGCTGGGTATGTGACGTATTCCTACAAAACTGGGGATTTACGACAGTGATTGGTGGGAAGGGCCCTTCATACTCCATTGTCACGCTTTTCAGGTGGCTCTGGAAGTCGAGCCCCAATAACACAGGGGCACACAGTTGAGGCATGACCAGTAACGTAAAGTCTCGATATTCTGTGCCTTGCACCACTAACGTCGCTACACAACCCCCCCAGATGTCTGTTGTATGTGAGCCGGAAGCCATGGCGATCCTCTGACTTACCGGCCGTATTGCGAGTCCGCAATGCTGCACCGTGTCCGGGTGGATAAAACTCTCCATGCTGCCTGTGTCAAACAGGCAGCTTGTCCTGCACCCCTCCACTGGGATGTCCATCATTGACCTTGCGGGCTGGTGGGGAGGGCTTTGGTCGAGGGTCATGGAGGCCAGGGTTAAGTCGCTGTCTTGGTCCAGCGCGATGGGGTGCCCCGTGAGCACCAGTTGGTCGTAGGTGGGAGATAGCGCCGACCAAGATGGCTGCCCCCATGTCTTGCACGTCATGGCGGCATGCAGGGAAGATGGCGGCAGGCAAGATGACGACCCCCATGTCTGGCACGTGGCGCTACTTGATCCCGCTCGCGGTTTGGACTTACAGACCTTGGCGAAGTGGCCCTTCTTTCTGCAGCTGGAGTAGGTAGCTTCTCGGGCTGGGCAGCGTTTCCGGAGGTGCTTCTCGAGTCCGCAGAAGTAGCACTTCACAGACTCGTGACTGGCAGCAGCCGAGGTCGGTTCACCTGCGGGTTGCAGGGTCTGCGGCGCCCACGAGGCCATCGGGGGGTCGCATGCCTGGAGAGCCTCAGAGTTGTGCAGAGCGGCCTCCAGCGTGTCAGCCAGCTCAATCGCCGAACTTAAGGTAAGATCAGCTTTTTCCAACAGCTGCTGGCGCACATACACTGACCTGGTCCCTGTGACGAAGGCATCTCTCACTAGGAGCTCTGCATGCTGTCCTACAGTCAGGCCCTGGCAATCGCAGTCCCGCATGAGCATCTGTAGTGTCCGGACAAACTCGGCACTCGATTCCCCAGGCTGCTGGTGCCGAGTCGCTAATCAGTGCAGCGCATAGACGGTGTTTAGCGGCCGTAGGTATTGTCCTTTGAGTGCGCTCATCGCGCCGTCGTAGCTCGGCTGGTCTCTGATCATTGAGTAGACCTGTGGACTGACCCTGGAGAGTAGAACTCTAAGCTTCACTGCAGGGTCGGTCGTTTTAATCTCCTCTAGGTATGATTCGAAGCAAGCCAGCCAGAGTTCGAAAGCGTTTCCAGCTTCAGGTATTTGTTGGTCAAGGTCTAACTGGTCGGATCTCAGACGCGTTCCATGCTTTAAAATTACTGTGAATAAAATTGATGCACCTTCAATTTCTCCAAAAGACTGAAGTAGGGTAAATACTGAAAGGCTTTTATTTGCAGTAAAATATGACTTCCAGCATGCTGAGTGTTTGCCCCTGGGCTGAGGAGGAGGAGCAGGGCGAAATCACCTTTCTTCAGGGGTCTGTGGGAGGAGCCACAGGGGCAGTCAGCAGAGGGGCATGTCCAGACAGTTAACCCAGTTACAACATATATATATTGTTTACCACAGTAGTGACGTGCAAATGTGCTACTAAAGAAACACATGGAAGCAGAGAGAGCTGAATTCAGAATGCCTTTACTGATTCAAAATCACGCGCTTAAATCTCCGCTCCTGCAATCCGCGGGGCGGACGTAACATCAGACTGTCCCCGGAAGGTCCGCACCGAGCGGGTCGTTCCAAACGCGCTACCGTGTGTCTGCCCGCGGCTCCCAATGGCTGTTTGAGTCCTGCATGTGCGGGAGGCCATATTACTTTAATTTAAAAAATCTTTTTTTTCCCTTTTTATTGAAGGAAAGTTGTTCCAACCAGGAATTGGTTAGAATTAGACAGGATGAAAGAAAATAGGAAAAGTAAATGATTGTATCGTGTGTAGATACAAATCTACTATGTAGTTAAAAAGATGTAACTGTTTGCTACTTATAAAAGGTGAGAAGGAAAACAGTTTGGGAGCAGAAAGAATTAAGTCGTCTGTTGACTGCAATAATTTAACAAATGAAAATATTAATACTATAAAGGGATTAAGTATATACTTGGAAACACTAGATTCTGCAGATGCTGGAAATCATGAGCAACACAGACAAAATGCGTGTGTCCTGTGTCGTGGTGAAGGATCGCAATCTGAAATGTTGACTGTACATTTCCCTTCATAGATGTTGCCTGACCTGCTGAGTTTTTCCACCATTTTTGGTTTGTTGCTTAAGTGTATAATTGGTGAGATAAATAAGATAGGTGAAATATTCAACTATCTAAGATATTTTTAGAATGGCAGTAACCTCACAATTTTATGGTTTTTTTTTTGCAGGTTTTTGTTTCTGTCTTAGAGAATGCTGAATAGACCAGAATACAACAGATCATTAGTCATTAGTGTTCCTTTTCACCACAGATTGAACTATACATCTTAGAAAATAACATATATACTCAGCAGATCAATTTGCATCTCTGAACAAAGATATGCCTACAAATTTTAATGCACACTCATACAATAATAGGACTTATAAGAGACTTCAGTGAGCCTTTCTAAATATGCCAGCCAAATATTTCTCTTCCAGTACTGGATTCAGGAAAGGCGATTGGGGTGGTCATGAATCAAGACTTACCAGCATCAGTAGTGGTCTTCTCAAATGTAATTGGGGAGGTGGAAGAAGGGAAGGATAAGCCTGGCACATGTTGTCGGAGTGGATGAAACAGGACCCAAGAATATGGCAAGGGATCACTGGATTTAGATCAGTAATAGCAGCATTATATGGGCTTGGGATCAGGGACAGAAACCATTATAGAGTTTATGGTGGTGAAGTCAGAGACAGAGCTGGCATAAAGAATTTAGGACTGAGTGGTGGGGTTTGAGGCTGTAGCAAAGAGAGAGCGGTGATCACAGAGTTTAGGAGGGTGTGGAACAGTGGTTCAGGGAACAGGCTAGACATGAAAGTAGTTTGCAGACAGTGTTGTTTCAGTGACGTATGATTGCCCAAGGATGAAGATAATTAGTTTACTTGTCTTGAAGGTGTCCCAGTTTAGTGTTGCAGTTTTAGGACCTTACTATCACAGGAATGCCCAACATTGATACTCCCTTCAAGATATGGTCCAAGTTCCCCCTGCAATACTCCAGCAGGCGTTGCATGGGGAAATGTGTCGTCTCTTGTGTCCTAGATACAGAAATCAGTTTTGGTTACAAGGGTGAGTTACAAAAAGAAGAGCTTGGTCAAATTTCCTGATTGTGTGATTCAACCAGGAAATGTTTGCAAATGCAATTTATTTCACGTAAGATCTATTTTTAAGCTCATGAGATGGAAAAAAAGTGCAATGTGATCCAATTTGTAGACGTTAATGCTTCAGGTACTTTTATCAGGGTTTGAATAATGCAGAAGTATAGAAAGGAGGAAGGTAAGATTGCATAAAAAGGAAGGTCTAAACTATGGTGAAAAATAGGAAAGATGACATGCACGATCCACAAGGCTAAATAAAATAAAGGATTGGTGAGGCAGCAACAATAAGGTCATTACAGCAATTACTGACCTGAAATTGTTGAATTTATTGAACTAAGGGTTGTTTTTTTTTTAAAAGCTGCAGATCTCTAGTTTAAGAAGAACTCCATTAGGCACTGTTATAGACCAAAGTCATAGAGGTCAAAGTAGGAGTAGGATCTGGAATTAAAATAGTAGGTGACCAGAAATTATTGCTATAATTATCTGATTGCTAGTTTTAAACTATTGTCCTTAGTTCTTGTCTTGAGTGACCTTACACTTAGTTGTTTGCTCACTTTATGAAATTTATTTTACGTGTCTGGCTCCTGGGCCAGATATTTCTGATTTGCAGAACATTTAAAATTTTATCCTTCAGTGTATCCTCAAGGGAACTACAAATTCTTATGGGCTAAAAGTTCTTTTGTGCAGCTTTTTTATGCGGCATACAATAGACTCAAAGCACAAATGTGATCTTTATAGTGCGGCATGGGAAACTGACATGCCTGCCCACAGAAGCTACTGTGCCTCCAGCAGTGACCTCAGTCAAGGTGCAAAGGACTTTTAACATTGTTCCTGCAACATTAAAATATACATATGTGCTTTAGCAACTTCATGGGCCTTGAATCAAGAAGAATGCCTGAAACGGACGAAAGCTTTCTCCTCTTTAAGTGAAAGCTCTCCTCACTGCTGAACAACTGTTGCATGCAGTGGAATTGCTCAGTTATGACCCTGTGTGAAACTGGCACTGGTGGGATGGTGCACCATTTCAATACATTTTAATGCACTTTAAAATTTCTAGGCATTTTTCTCATACATTTTTAGGATTAGTATCAACTACTGGAGACTCTTCTGGTAACTTGACACAACATCCACAAATGCTGACTCCCAGCTGATAGCAGATTGGCCAAGTGCATATTTTGTTTGATACAGACCTTTATGGTCATTCATGTCAGCAAATTTAATTACTCCATGCATAGTTGATCCCAAGTTCCTATTAGTAATTTATGCAAAATAGATGTTCATGCTTTTAAGGCAACAAGGCCCCTATTTGAGATTATTAAATTTACCAAACTGTCAAAATGTTATGTTTCGTTTTTCCCCAACTTCAAAAATGTGCAGGATAGGAGTCACATTTGTTAATTGTCCCCAGTGCTGACTGTCAGAAATCATTGCATTATTTCATGTTTGAATATTGCTGATTAATCCTATCAGCATATTCAAATTGTAACAGAGAAAAATTTGAAACACAAAGCTTGATATAGAAGCCTTTATCTTCCTTATTTACCAATATTAGGCAACTTAAAAGAATGTTAGCAAAGTTACCCCACTTTACATAGAACAGGTACAAATGCAAATTCACTGATGACTGATGATAATGAGTAAGTGTACTGGTGCAAGCTAGGACACCTGGTTGAGTGGTGCCACAACAATAACCACACATTCACAGTCAGTAAACCTGAAGAGCTGATTATTGATATCAGGAAAGCAGACATCCCACCTCTCCCGGAAGTTCTGGTAGTCTCCCGCATTCTGATGGCAGCTCCCTGACACCCGCAAATTATATACAATATCCCGGAAATTGAATTGTTTGAGAGCAGGAGCGAGAGCGGGAGCGAGATCGAGCATCCTGATTGGTTTCTGTTTGTGCTAAGTAGACCTATCAGTTTTCTCTGTGGGCGGGCTTTATAGTCAACCTCTGTCTCTCCATCAGTTCAGTTTCGTGTCCTGCACCGCCATGGCAGGGTGTTTAAAAAAAAAATATAAAACGCACTTCACCCCAGACTACACCAAAGCGTACCCCTGCCTAATAGGGGTCAAAAATAATGACAGTGTTGCTCGCTGCACTGTTTGCAACAGTGACTTTTCTATTGCCCAGATGACTGCAAAAGACATGTTGAGGTGAGTTTAACAGATGTCATTCGTTCATTAGCATAGCTAATGTTATTTAAACTAGCTGGCTAGCTGCTAAGGAGCTACTCTATTGATGTCCTACGTGATGAAGCCAAACTCCCTGTAGACATGCTTAAGGTTGTAATAGAATAAAAAAAACTACTCCATGATAAAGATAGTGGAGTCAAAGGATATGGGGAGCAGGCAGGAACGGGGTACTGATTGTGGATGATCAGCCATGACCACAGTGAATGGCGGTGCTGGCTCGAAAGGCCGAATGGCCTACTCCTGCACCTATTGTCTATTGTCTGTTGATAATGTAAGTACAGAAATAGCAAAAAACTATGCCTGCTCATCAACCAGGAAAGCAGCAATTGTGAACATGGCACTGGGACCTGAATGTTCAGAGGATCTGTACAAGTTCATCCGGACAGAAAAAAGGCCATACAGTATTTTGGTTGATGAAAGCAACAATATCATGTGCCATTTTAGCCAGGTACTAGAATGAAACACAGGATTGGGTAATTGTTGGATTTGTAGACATGCAATGATGCCAAAGCTGAAAACATATTCAACTGCATTGCATCATCCATGCATGACAAAGGCCTTGAATGGTCTAATTGTGTAGGATTTAGCAGTGACAACTGCAATGTGATGATTGGCAAAAACAACTCTGTCTTATCAAGAGTGAAAGTACAGGCCCCTCATATTTACAGCGCTGGCTGTCCAAGCCACCTGGTCAACATTTGTGCCAAAACTGCTGCTAAGGAGTTCTCAGTGTCAGCTGAAGAACTGCTCATTGACATCTACTACTACTTTGAGAAAAGTTCCAAATGAGGAGAAGACCTAAACAGTTTCAAGAGTTCTGCAATGTTGCCCAGCAGAGAGTACAAAAGTATTGTCCTACACGCTAGCTTTCTTTAGGAGAAGGTTTGGACCATCTGCTTCACCAATGGTCAGCCTTTATTTCATATTTTGAGTCAAAGAGTGACAATCAGATGTCATCTCATATTCAGAAGAGGCTGAAAGACCCCCAAATGAAAATATACACATGCTTTCTCCATAATGCCCCACAATGTCTTGACAAATTCAATTTGATTTTTCAAAACAAGGCATCTATCCTCTTAAAGTTGGATCAGAGTGTAGAAGAGCTCCTGCATGACATAGCAAGCAGATTTATTGAGCCAAAGGTATTGAGAGAACAGAACATTCAGGAGATAGATGTGAGCAACCCTGAAATTCACTGCCCAGATGAAGAGCTATTTACTGGGTACCCGGAAAGGTGGCAGTTGCTAAGTGAGAAGCACATGAGATCCCCCCTTAAGAGACAAAGTAGTTCTTCAAAGATGCCAGAGCATTCTATGTCAGGTGCTTTCAAAAAAATTTGGAGAAGTTCCCAATGAGAGATCAAATCTTGTGAAAAATCTGTCAGTGGTCAATACAGAGAGCCAAGATGAGGTGAATCCAGACCAGATTTTGACTTTGGCAGAGAGATTTTCAAATGTGATCAAGGCAGATGCAAGAGAACAGCTCCACTTGGAAGTCCTGGATTATGTCTCAACTAACCTTGAAGGACTGGTGCTAAACTACAAAAGTTTGCCAGTTGATGAGTTCTGGGAGAAGCTGTCCGAAGTAAAATCTGTGAGCACAGGGCAGTTGAGATTCAAAGAGCTCTGCCAGTTGATGAAGCTGCTTTTGGTGCTGCCAAATTCTAATTGTGATATAGAAAGGGCATTCAGCATGGTGCGTCACATTAAGACAGAATTCAGAAGTCAGCTGTCTCACAGAACACATGCAAATCTGGTGTCTTGCAAAATTAACAAATTCATTGACACAGACTGCTGTGAGGTTGAGACTTCCAGCAAAATGCTCAAATCTGCCAAGCAAGCCATATCACAGTACAAGGAAAGTTTGCAAAAAAATAGAAAAGCTATTTGCATTAGCATTTAGCTATGAGCATTGAGACGGCCAACAAAATACTCAACAAGGAATATATATATATGTGTGTGTGTGTGTGTGTGTGTGTGTGTGTGTGTGTGTGTAAATAGTTTCAATATGTGATCAAATAAATTGTTGTGTTCTTTCATAATCAAATATCCTGTATACATGCACCCTTGGAGGTCGACCCGGGGTGGGGGGGGGAATATGGGGTTGCGGGGGGCAGGGGTGCTACCTCCCTGAAATGAGCTTTTGCAGGGTGGGATGTCTGGGAAAGGGAAGAAGGGTGAACATGAGACAGTCTTTGTTGCTGGATCATTGGTGGAGCGGATCAGCAGTTTTAAATTCCTGACATTAACATATTGGATGACCTGTCCTAGGCCCAGCACGTACAGTTGAAGTCAGAAGTTTACATACACCTTAGCCAAATACATTTAAACTCAGTTTTTCACAATTCTTAACATTTAATCCTAGAGAACATTCCCTGCCTTAGGTCAGGATCACTACTTTATTTTAAGAATGTGAAATGTCAGAATAATAGTAGAGAGAATGATTTATTTCAGCTTTTATTTCTTTCATCACATTTCCAGTGGGTTGGAAGTTTACATACACTTTGTTAGTATTTGGTAGCATTGCCTTTAAATTGTTTAATTTGAGTCAAACATTTTGGATAGCCTTCCAGAAGCTTCTCACAATAAGTTGCTGGAATTTTATTCCTTTCCTCCAGACAGAACTGGTGTAACTGAGTCAGGTTTTAGGCCTCCTTGCTTGCACACGCTTTTTCAGTTCTGCCCACAATTTTTCTATCGGATTGAGGTCAGGTCTTTGTGATGGCCACTCCAACACCTTGACTTTGTTGTCCTTAAGCAATTTTGCCACAACTTTGGAGGTATGCTTGGGGTCATTGTCCATTTGGAAGGCCCATTTGCGACCGAGCTTTAACTTCCTGGCTGATGCCGAGATGTTGCTTCAATATATCCGCATAATTTTCCTTTCTCATGATGCCATCTATTTTGTGAAGTGCACCAGTCCCTCCTGCAGCAAAGCACCCCCACAACATAATGCTGCCACCCCCATGCTTCACGGTTGGGATGGTGTTCTTCGGCTTGCAAGCCTCACCCTTTTTCCTCCAAACATAACGATGGTCATTATGGCCAAACAGTTCACTTTTTGTTTCATCAGACCAGAGGATATTTCTCCAAAAAGTAAGATCTTTGTCCCCATGTGCACTTGCAATCTGTAGTCTGGCTTTTTTATGACTGTTTTGGAGCTGTGGTTTCTTCCTTGCCGAGCAGCCTTTCAGGTTATGTTGGATATAGGACTCCTTTTACTGTGGATATAGATACTTGTCTACTTGTTTCCTCCAGCATCTTTACAAGGTCCTTTGCTGTTGTTCTGGGATTGATTTGCACTTTTCGCACCAAAGTATGTTCATCTCTAGGAGACAGAATGCGTCTCCTTCCTGAGCAGTATGACGGCTGTGTGGTCCCATGGTGTTTATACTTGCATACTATTGTTTGTACAGACAAACGTACCTTCAGGCATTTGGAAATTGCTCCCAAGGATAAACCAGACTTGACATCATTTTCTGACCTCAATCCGATAGGAGGTTTGTGGGCAGAACTGAAAAAGCGTGCGTGAGCAAGGCGGCCTACAAACTTGACTCAGTTACACCAGTTCTGTCTGGAGGAATGGAACAAAATTCCAGCAACTTACTGTGAGAAGCTTGTGAAAGGCTACCCAAAAACATTTGACCCAAGTTAAACAATTTAAAGGCAATGCTACCAAATACTAACGAAATATATGTAAACTTCTGACCCACTGGGAAAGTGATGAAAGAAATAAAAGCCAAAATAAATCTATACTCTTTACTATTATTCTGACATTTCACATTCTTAAAATAATCCTAACTGACCTAAGACAGGGAATGTTTTCTAGGATTAAGTGTCAAGAATTGTGAAAAACTGAGTTTAAATGTATTTGGCTAAGGTGTATGTAAACTTCTGACTTCAACTGTTGATGCAGTCACAAGGAAGACACACCAGAGGTTCAGCATGTTACCAAAAACTAACAAACTTCTGCAGATGCATTGTTGAAAGTATCCTTTCTAATTGCATCATAGTCTGGTACAGCAATTCAAATGTTAAGAACGTAAGAAGCTGCAGAGAGTAGTGGATTCAGCCCAATACATCACTGGCACATCCCTTCCCACCTTCAGTAATATCTACAGGTGGCACTGACTAACGAAGGCAACATCTTTCATAAAAGATCTCCACCATTTCAGCCATGCATTCTTCTTGTAGCAGTCATCTAGCAGGAGGTACAGAGGCTGAAAGTCCCACTTCACCAGGTTGGAGAATAGCAACTTCCCTTCAGCCATTGAGTTGTTGAACCAACCTACCCTAATCTCATTGTTTTTTTTTACTATTGCACCATTCTAGAGGAAAATCATTTGAATTATTTCATATTTTAGCATGTGCCTGATAAATTAAAGATTGGAGAAGTATATATTGCAAGAAACTTTAACTTGTGACAACCAAAAGTATCAAACTTGAAAAAATATTTCCCTTTAATCATGCTTTGAAACATCAGGATGCAATTTAATCAACTTTATGAAAGCTCTTGTGCCAATTAAATTAGTATGTTTTACATAATGACATTGTGACGTACAGGTAATTTAGATGTTTTTTTTGGTTTTATCTACAAATACAAAATAATTATTAATTCATGACTAATAAATTCTTTGCCATCCTTTGCTGGGCTTAAACATTAATTTAATTCACAAAATGTACAGCATGTTGTGGCAGGTCAGGACAATGTAATTATGTTGCCCAGATTAAAGTAAGGGCTTTCAAAAGATTTTCTGTCTTAATGAGAGTAAAAGAATCATGTGCTTTGTTTTCAAACAGACACAAGTGTTTTGATTTAAACATGTGAATAATATTAGAATTCTGAGATTTTGGCTTTATTTTCGAATTGTGCTAGTTGCATCTTTGAGCACTTTACTTTGCTAAGTTCTGTTTTATTCAGTTGGCACAGAGTGTTTAAAATGAGACTAAATCATATCCCAAGGTTTTTATCTGTGATTCAGAGGACTTGTTATTCTTGTAGGTTGTCATTAAATGCAATTGAAAACTAAAGCTTCTTCTGACAGTTAATCCTTCAAGCTCAAAAACAGTTGTTTGGTATATTTTAGAACACAAATCTATGTAATTATTTTCCCTCAAGAATATCAGAGATTAAATTAGGAAGTCAAATCATAAGAAAACAGATAACTCAAATGTCAGGATTCTCCCAAAAGCACAATCAAAATGTAACATGAATACTTTCCTTCAAATTGAATGAAAAATTCATCATTGAGTGTATGTCCAGTACACCTGTTGAAATTCTATGTCATAAACACTTATAACACTAATAGCAATTTTGATCACAAGATATAACAAATCCTAAAATTCTGAAATAACAGAAAATGCTGGGAGCTCTGCATTCTTGGCATGATGTGATGCAAGGTAATCAAAGACCATGAGGTATAGGGGCAGAATTAGACCATACAGCCCATCAAACCTACTCTGCCATTTCATCATGGCTGATCCATTTCTCTCTCAAACCCATTCTCCTTCCTTCTCTGCGTGACCTTTCACACCCTGGCCAGTCAAGAACCTATCAACCTCTACCTTAAATTCACCTAATAACCTGGCCTCCACAGCCATCTGTGGTAATGAATTCTACAGATTTATTACCCTTTGGCAAAAGAAAATCCTCATTTCTGTTCTAAATGGATGTCTGTCTCTTCTGAGGCTGTGTGCCCTCTGGTCCTAAACTCCTCACTATAGGAAAGATCCTCTCCACATCCACTCTATTCCGGCCTTTCAACGTTCGACGTGTTTCAATGAGATCCCCTCTCGTTCTTCCAAATACAGTGAGTAAAGGCCTAGAGCCATCAATTGCTCCTTATACAATAAGTCTTTCATTCTTGGAAACCACCTCTGAATCCTCTCCAATGTCTACTCATCCTTACTTAGTGAAGTGGCCTAGAACTACTCACAATCTTCCATTGAAGCCTTCAACAGTGCCTTATAAAGCCTCAGCATTACATCAATGTTTTTAGATTTTAGTCTTCCTGAATGAATTCTCACATTGCATTTGCCTTCCTCACCACTGACTCAACTTGCAAATTAACCTTTAGTAGATCCTGCATGAGGACTCCCAAGTCCCTTTGCACCTCAGATTTTTGAATTTTCTCCCCATTTACAAAATAGTCTATGTTTTTATTCGTTCTATCAAAGTGCATGTCCATCTACGTCCTGACATTATTCCATTTGCGACTTCTTTGCCCACTTTCCTAATCTGTCCAAGGCTTTCTGCAGTCTCCCTGCTTCCTGAAAACTACCTGCCCCTCCACCTACCTTTGTATTATCTGTAAACTTGGCCACAAAGCCACCAATTTCATCATCCAAGTCACTGACACGCAATGTCAAAAGAGTTGTTCCCAACCAAAATTCCTTCATGAAACTTGTACAAGATGGTTTGGGGCAGCCCATTTCTGACAGTTTTGATTTCACTTTGTTCTCAGCATCAGTTGAATCACAGCAATAAATCAACAATAAATTCAACAAACTATTTAAATATGAAATAAAAATAGTAGGCACAGTTTTAAACCTGCTTTTAGATAAATTGGAGAAGAAAATTAAAAGACTACTTTAAATACCCATTATATTTTTAACTAAAAATTTATAACAATAGGACATCCTAGTTGTTCAATTTGGATGCCATTACCTGCAGTGAGCTTTTTAAGTCAATTGATTCCTTAGATGTAAAGGAGGTGATGAAGAGAGATTTCTACTAAACGAAGTGTTGAATTTTAATATTTTCTCCAGTAAGCAACCTAACCATTCATGCAAAAAATGATTAAGAACCACGGTGAAGTTCCAAGTGGCAGGAAGTCTGTGTCACAATAGACAGGTTGGAAAGAGCTGTCAACTTTTAAGTCATAACTCTAAGGGTAATTTAAGTCATGGAAGAATGTTATATATAATAAAGTGCGCTACGGTTACTTTGTGTTCACTCATTTGTATTGTTTCGCAGGTGATACAGGAGTCAAAGTACCTGATTGATATGGCAGATTCTATATACGAGCAGATTATTCAGTGTCATAAATCAGGTATGTAGGAGGTGCCACTTACATTGTTACCACCCTAAGAAATGCAGCACATGACTAAATTCTCTTGTATGTTGTTATAGATTCATAGATCACTGCCGCACAGAAATAGGCCCTTCGGCCCATTTAGTCCAAATTGAACTGGTAATCTACTTAGTCCCATTGACCTGTACCCAGACCATAGCCCTCCATATCCCTCCCATCCATGTACTTAATCGAAATTTCTCTTAAATGTTGAAGTCAAACCACACATCCACCACTTGTGTTGGCAGCACATTCCACACTCTCATGACCGTCTAAATTAAGAAGTTCTCCCTCATATTCTCCTTAAAAGTTTCAACTTTCACCCTTAACCCATGACCTCTAGTTATCATTTCATCCAACTTCAGTGGAAAAAGCCTGCTTGTATTTACCCTATCTGTACCCCTCATAATGTTGTATACCTCTATCAAATCTCCCCTCAATCTTGTACATTCTACAGAATAAAATTCTAACCTATTCAAGAGGTCCTCAAGACCTAGCAATGTCCTTGTAAATTTCTCTGCACTCTTTCAATCTTATTTACATCTTTCCTTCATGTAGGTGACCAAAACTGCACAAAACTCCAAATTAGGCCTCAACAACTTCTTACACAAATTTCAACATAGCATCCCAACTCCTGTACTCTATACATTGATTTATGAAAGTCATTGTGCTAAAAGCTTTCTTTACGACCCTATCTACCTGTGATGCCACTTTCAAGAAATTATGGATCTGTATTCCTAGATCACTCTGTTCTACTGAACGTCCTGAGTGCTCTACCACTCACCATATAAGACCTACCCTAATTGATCCTCAAATGCAAAGCCTCGCACGTGTCTGTATTAAATTCCATCTGGTTCAAATCTGCTGCAAGCTGTGATAGACTTTGCTGACCACTTTATCCCCAATCTAGGTGTCATTTGCAAATTTGCTGATGTAGTTTAACAAAGTTGATATGCAATAAGATTAAAGAACTAACACGGGTATTACCTTGGTCAGCAAGTGGATGCATCAAGGCAAAAGATGGCTGCTTAATTATGAACAAAGAGGAAATCCTAAACAGATGGACAGAATATATAAAAGAACTTTTTGAAGACCAAAGAGGAGAAAAAACCGAACATGAAGAATCTTGAAGGACCTAGCAATCTAAAATCAGAAATTTGAGCAGCCGTAAATAAAACAAAACATAACAGAGCAACTGGTCCAGACAACATCACTGTTGAAATGATACTGGCCTTAGAAGATTTTGGAATAGAAAAAATAACAGAAATAGCAAATGAAATCTATGATCATGGAGAGATACCTGATGATTTAAGTAAATCAGTGTTCATCACACTTCCAAAGAAAGAGGGAGCAACAGAAAGTGAGTTACATCTGTTACGTACCCCGTAACTGGGTTGCCAAACCAGCAGAAATGGATCACTCAGTTGGAGTCTGGAGTACTAGAACTAAGAAAGTTTTATTAAAGAAACAAGCAACACAGTAATCGAAAGGATAATAAATGCAACAGTTCAGTGATGATAAACACACATGTGCACAGAATTAAGATAACAGCATCAATCAAGCTCTATCGTTGTCTAGGGGTAAATGACCAATTTCAAAATGACTCAAAGTTCAGTCCAGTTTGTAGTTCAGTTCGCAGTAATCGTTGCCATGGCGGTGGACAACGTGGGGGAAGAGAGACATAGAATAGGAACAACTCATCATTCAGCACAGCTTCACTCACAGACCAGCGGGATGGCTCACAGACCAGCTTTTGGGCAGGTCCTTGGTGATGTCACCTGAGGTCACCGACTGTGACCCCTCCTCCAGATGCGGTCGATCCTCTGCAGTGAACCCGGCACCCAGGCAAGGGCGGACACACACCGGGTTCCCGCTGATCGTACCTTTCCACCCTTGTCGTTGTCTGGGACTTCTCACCCACTCGTGAGAAGCGCACCGCTTCCAGGGTCTCGTTACCTCGGGTGGCGTGTGTGTCTGTCTTACCGAACCTGTCCCTTTTTATCCCCCTGCTGGGGTATCGCCTGTCCATCACTTCAAACAGTTCAGGGCTCAAAGGGGGGAGCCGCTCCAGACAGCTCTTCCTCCCACATCCCTTCATTACACATCTCCAGACGCTGCTCCATTGTTCCTTATCTCTCCTTCCCCTGAGGGCAGGTGGCAGACCAACTGCTGATGCCACTGATGCTAGCCCAGGCCAGCAAACATCTTAATTTTATGTGTATTCTCGTAACACTTCCCCCCTTTAAGGATTTTTACCGGGAGGTAAAAATTACAAACATGACTACATTATCTGATACATACACAATATACATCTTTAACAGTTATTTAGCTAATACAGAGAATTTGAAGCTGTCAACACCTTGACAGACAGTCATCACATTTTCTGTTCCTTTTACACGTGTTATTAATAATCCCTTAGACCAGGCTCCAACTCAGCAAACTTCATAGTGGCCAAAAACACTGATGAATTGCGACCAATGTAACCTCTCATTTGGTTTTGTCCCGGACCACAATAACAAGGGTCGTCCCATTCCGACTCAGTTTTCTCTCGCAAGGGCTTAGTAGGAGGGGGACGGGTATTGACCGCAGAGTTATTGCAAAACTTCCTGCAGTACCCCACCATCTCCAAGAGCCTTCTGAGGGCCCTCTTGTCTGTCGGGGTTGGGAGGTCAGCGATAGCCTGCACTGTAGCTTGCATCACTGCCAGCTGCCCCTGTGTCACCACAATTCCCAGGTAAGTGACTCTCGTGTGGCCGAATTCATTTTTTCCAAGGCTCACTATCACGCTGGCTTCAGACAGCCGTGTTAAATTGCCAATACACACCTCTGTGTTCATCAGCCCTTTAGTCACTGAATTACTCAAAAAATATGGGTGTTGTTTGCTTGGCCGCCCTATTGTAACCGACATAACCCAACGTCCCAGTTCTTTGCATTTCCTCGGGACAATCAAACACATGGGTGCGAGTCGTTTAATTACTCCTTCGGGGATTAAGGGAGAGACCTTATCAGTAGACCTGGCCAAAACAATAGCCTTCTCCCATCTGACCGATCCCATCCTAATCTTTTCAAAATGGTTTTTTCCTCTTATCAAGGGGCCCCTAGCTTCATTGATTTCCACGCTAACACCGACTAGGTTTGTTAGCATATCAAAAGCCGGTGACCGTCTCAGTTCGCGTCGGTCATGATCAATAACATTCTTCCCCCTGGGCAGCCGGTAAATCTCTTTCATGATTCCACCAACTGTTTCCTCCAGCACCGCAAAATGTCCACCGGGGGGTACCTCGTGGGCCATGTTAAAAACCTCATCCCCATAACTCTTTTGCACCACCCCCCACTCCTCATCTGCGGATGCTGTACTTGATTTCCCTTTCTTCCTTAGCACTTCCTCATCCGCACAATAGCCTACTAGTTCCCTTGTCAAGGCTGTGTCAGAGAGAGCTGTCTCGGCCAAAACCATCAGCCCCTCGTCTCGCTCCTGCGTCTGCACAAATTCTTTCCTGGCTACTGCTACGTCCGTCCCAGCTCCCTCACTACCTCTTATCTCACTACACCCTGTCTCATACAAGGTTGGCAGAAATGTTTCAGCCAAATTCACCATCGCGGGCGGGGCCTCCATGCTGGCAGGCTGACCCGTCAATCTCACGACTGGGAACACGATTCCTCCGGCGATGTCATTACCGAGCAAGACTTCCACGTCTTTCATCGGTAATTCGGACCTCACCCCGATCGTGACTCGTCCAGAGACCAGGTTGCTCTGTAAGTGTATCTGGTGCAAAGGGACTGACTCTGTCCCTTCCCCAACACCTTTGACCTCTACCTCCCCAGTCTGGGTCTCTGAGCTAAACTCTAATACACTCTTCAGTATTAGTGACTGACACGCTCCCGTGTCTCTCCAGATCCGCACTGGAACTGGTTTTAACCTCTTTTTCACTGACACCAGTCCGGCCGAGATAAACCTCTCGCGCCCTTCCTGGACTTTTTCAGACCTGTCCTTCCCTAGCGGTTCGCTTAACAGCTCAATACAGCCATTCCAAATTTCCGCTTTTCCTTTCCCCGTCTCCTTTCTTGGGGCAAAGCACCTGGACGCAAAGTGTCCGACTTTCCCACAATTATAACAGACGACCCCAGGAGACTTCCTACCAGGCTGCTCCCGGTCTACCTTATCCTTTTCACTAGTCCCCGGCTTACTTTCTGACTTTTCCGGCGGACTCTCCCCGCCGTCCTGACTACCCTTCTGGTAGCCTTTACTCGGGGCAACCTTCATTTTATGCGTCAACGCATACTCATCCGCTAACTTAGCAGTTGCGGCTAACGTGGCTGCCTCTTTCTCATCGAGGTAGGGTCTCATACCCTCAGGGACACAACCTTTAAACTGCTCAATCAGAACCAGTTGCAGCAGTCTGTCGTAATCCCCCTCTACCCCTTTCGAGGCGCACCAACGCTCACAATATGTTTGCATCTCACGAGCAAACTCCAAATACGTGCGGTCCCACCGCTTCCTCGCATTCCGGAACCTCTGCCGGTATGCCTCCGGGACCAACTCATAAGTCCTGAGGATGGCCTCCTTCACCACCTCATACTTCTGGGCATCTTCCGGGGATAAAGCGGAGTAAGCTTGTTGGGCTTTCCCTTTCAGTACACTCTGAAGTAAAACAACCCACTTATCCCTCGGCCAGTCCTGACTTATAGCTACTTTTTCGAAGTGGAGAAAGTACCGATCCACATCGGTATCGTCAAATGGGGGAACCAGCCTAACCTCCTGGGTCGCCCGGAACCCTCCACCTTGGTTCGGCACGAGCCCCTGCTCGGCCCTTATCTTTAACTTCTCCAGCTCAAATTCCCTTTCCCTCTGTTTCTCCTCTCTCTCCAACTGTCTTTCTCTCTCTTGCCTTTCTACCTCTTTCTCTCTCTCTCGCCTTTCTAACTCTCTCTCTTTCTCCTGCCTTTCTAACTCTCTCTCTTTCTCCCGCCTTTCTAACTCTCTCTCTTTCTCCCGCCTTTCTAACTGCTTCTCTTCGTGTTCTAACTGCCGTACCCGGAACTCGTGCTCGAGTCTCAGTTTTTCAAGCTGTACCTGTACCGCGTCTCCAGCAGGTTTTTCAATAGACACCTCCCCCAGCTCACCTTGGGGAAACACACCTTTAGATACATAGTGCTCTACAATAGCTCTGTGTATCTCCTCTCTCCTCATTGTCGACTTCACCTTAGCAAGATTCACCCGTTTGGCCACAGCTATCAATTCCGATTTCCTGGCATCCTCTAATGCCTCCAAGGTCGGCGCCTTTATAAATTCCTCAACCTCCATTTCTGCTGTTTGTCTTTTCTTTCTTTCGGGAATTTTAACCCAATCAATTTACTCCGTCCCAAATTTAGCGTTCAAAATCGCGGACGAGAACCCCACTTATGTTACGTACCCCGTAACTGGGTTGCCAAACCAGCAGAAATGGATCACTCAGTTGGAGTCTGGAGTACTAGAACTAAGAAAGTTTTATTAAAGAAACAAGCAACACAGTAATCGAAAGGATAATAAATGCAACAGTTCAGTGATGATAAACACACATGTGCACAGAATTAAGATAACAGCATCAATCAAGCTCTATCGTTGTCTAGGGGTAAATGACCAATTTCAAAATGACTCAAAGTTCAGTCCAGTTTGTAGTTCAGTTCGCAGTAATCGTTGCCATGGCGGTGGACAACGTGGGGGAAGAGAGACATAGAATAGGAACAACTCATCATTCAGCACAGCTTCACTCACAGACCAGCGGGATGGCTCACAGACCAGCTTTTGGGCAGGTCCTTGGTGATGTCACCTGAGGTCACCGACTGTGACCCCTCCTCCAGATGCGGTCGATCCTCTGCAGTGAACCCGGCACCCAGGCAAGGGCGGACACACACCGGGTTCCCGCTGATCGTACCTTTCCACCCTTGTCGTTGTCTGGGACTTCTCACCCACTCGTGAGAAGCGCACCGCTTCCAGGGTCTCGTTACCTCGGGTGGCGTGTGTGTCTGTCTTACCGAACCTGTCCCTTTTTATCCCCCTGCTGGGGTATCGCCTGTCCATCACTTCAAACAGTTCAGGGCTCAAAGGGGGGAGCCGCTCCAGACAGCTCTTCCTCCCACATCCCTTCATTACACATCTCCAGACGCTGCTCCATTGTTCCTTATCTCTCCTTCCCCTGAGGGCAGGTGGCAGACCAACTGCTGATGCCACTGATGCTAGCCCAGGCCAGCAAACATCTTAATTTTATGTGTATTCTCGTAACACATCATACAATAAGCCTGATGAGCCACGTGGCAAAAATTATTCTCAGAGTAATCATGATGAGACCAAGACGCTGCGTAAAACCAGAAATCAGTAAAGAACAATGCAGTTTTGTGGAAAACACTAGAACCAGAAATGCAATTTTCATGCTACGGATGATCTGTGAACGAGCCATCCAGGTACAAAAAGACATCTACCTATATTTCATTGACTATACAAAAGCTTTTGACACTGTCAGACAGCAAGATCTTCTGGAAATGCTTCAAGATCTTGACATAGATGGGAAAGATATACTTTTCTTAAGAAACTTATACTGGGACCAGACAGCATCCATCAGAATAGGAGGAGAAGTGAGTGAGTATGTGAATATCATGAGAGGAGTCATGCAAGTTTGTGTCTTTTCGCCAGACTTATTCAACCTGTATAGTGAAAATATCTTGAGAAGTATCAAAGACATCAAAGGATTCACAATTGGAGGCTATAATATAAATAACATCAGATATGCTGATGACATGACAATAGACAATAGGTGCAGGAGTAGGCCATTCAACCCTTTGAGCCAGCACCGCCATTCACTGTGATCATGGCTGATCATCCACAATCAGTATCCAGTTCCTGCCTTATCCCCATAACCTTTGATTCCACTATCTTTAAGAGCTCTATCCATCTCTTTCTTGAAAGCATCCAGAGGCTTGGCCTCCACAGCCTTCTGGTCACCAACCTTTTTAAACCCAAGATCCCTTACCTCGACCTCAGTGAAAGGCAAGATCTACCTACTAAATCATTTAGAGAAAAAAACAGCTCAGGTTGTACTTCCAATTTGAGGCCTTTTATTTGGGCGAATTGTATTTGAATTACACAAGATACTTTTGTCAAACTTTCAAATTAATTCGAACAAGAAAACACTGTAACTAGCATATCAAACAGGCCATAGTTGTCTTTCTTTAAGAATATTACAATACTTCACACCTTTAATTCTAAGTTACATTATTTAATTTTGTTTCAACATGAAAAATAAATGAATAAAAATTGCCTGTTGCACTCAGTGTGATAATAGACAATAGACAACAGGTACAGGAGTAGGCCATTCGGCCCTTCAAGCCAGCACCGCCATTCACTGTGATCACGGCTGATCATCTATAACCAGTATCCAGTTCCTGCCTTATTCCCATAACCTTTGATTCCGCTACCTTTAAGAGCTCTATCCATCTCTTTCTTGAAAGCATCCAGAGACCTGGCCTCCACAGCCTTCTGGGGCAGAGCATTCCATATATCCACCACTCTCTGGGTGAAAAAGTTTTTCTTCAACTCCGTTCTAAATGGCCTACCCCTTGTTCTTAAACTGTGGCCTCTGGTTCTGGACTCACCCATCAGCGGGAACATGCTTCCTGCCTCCAGCGTGTCCAATCCCTTAATAATCTTGTATGTTTCAATAAGATCCCCGCTCAGCCTTCTAAATTCCAGAGTATACAAGCTCAGTTGCTCCAATCTTTCAACATATGACAGTCCCGCCATCCCAGGAATTAACCTTGTGAACCTACACTGCACTCCCTCAATAGCAAGAATGTCCTTCCTCAAATTTGGAGACCAAAACTGCACACAGTACTCCAGGTGTGGTCTCACCAGGGCCCTGTACAGCTGCAGAAGGACCTCTTTGCTGCTATACTCAATTCCCCTTGTTATGAAGGCCAGCATGCCATTAGCTTTCTTCACTGCCTGCTGTACCTGCACGCTTGCTTTCAGTGACTGATGTACAAGACATCGTACTAATAACTGACTCAGAAACAAAACTTCAAGAACTACTCACTATAGTGGCATCAGAAAGTAATTGCAGAGGCCTCTCAATCAACACCAAGAAGACAGATAGCATGGTCATCTCCAGAAAGACAGACATCCCACAATGTGTGATCAAGATTGGAAATACAAACATTAAACAAGTCAACAAATTCAAATATCTTGGCAGCCTAATAACAAGTAACGGCAGGTGTGACACAGATATCAAATACAGAAGAGCAATGGCAAAAGAAGCTTTCCAAAAAATGAAGACCATATTAACAGACAGAAAGATGAGCACGTACACTAAAAACAGAATACTGCAGTTCTACATTCATTCTATCCTGACTATCCTGACTTCTTTCTCCAGCAATGGAAGAGAGACTAGAAGCAGCTGAATTATAGTTCTACAGGAGAATGTTAAAAATATCATGGACCACACACACATCAAATGAAGAAGTTCTCAGAAGAGCCCAAGCAGTTCGATCACTCGTACCAACAATAAGAGAAAGACAACTCAAATTCCTAGGACACATCATGCAGGAAGATGAACTAGAAAAACTCATACTCTCTGGAAAGATTAAGGGGAGCAAACCTAGAGGAAGACCTTGGCTTATGTACATCAAAAGCATAGCCAGGTGGCTACACATTGAGGAAATGGAAGTCATCCAAAAAACGAAGGATATTTCTATATGGAAAACCATGGTCACCAAAGTCTGCATCAGATATGGTACCTAGACAGACAGTTTACCACATCATTGTCTGAATCGTTGATTGGGATACAAACATCACTGATTCCTGCAGCACTCCACTAGTAACAGGCCTCCAGTCAAAGAGGCAACCATCTACAACCACTCTCTAGATTCTTCCGCAAAGTCAAAGTCTATCCAATTTACGATTTCACATTGAATGCCGGGCGACTGAGCTTTCTTGACCAACCTCCCAAGCAGGACCTTGTCAAAGGCCTTTCTAAAGTCCATGTAGACAATATCCACTGCCTTGCCTCCATCAATTTCCTGGTAACTTCCTTGAAAAACTCTATAAGATTGGTTATACATGACCTACTACACACAAGGCCATGTTGACTATCCCTAATTAGTCCCTCTCTATCCAAATACTATATATCTGGTCCCTTAGAATACCTTCCAATAATGTTCCCACTACTAATGTTAAAATGTCTTGGTCTATAATTTCCTGGTATATTCTTAAAGCCTTTCTTGTGTATTGTTGATGCATAACCTCAGTGGAAGGTTCCAGAATCTGTCCTCAACAGATAAAGCCACTATTGAAAAAGTTGCTTTGCACAATTTTATGTTTGATAAAAAAAGTACTTTTGCCTTGTTAATTGATATTTTGCCACCTGACTTCCAATAGTTTAAAGAAAATGCTGAGACATGGTGTTAGAATTGCTGATAAATGAATCTATGAAGTATTGACACTGTACCTGAAAACTGAAAAAGCAGTAGACAATGCACCAAGACTGAATGAGATGTGTGATTCAACGGAGACAGTACAATGTGGAAGAAGTAAAGACATCTGAGATGGTGAATTTCCAGCAAATAACCTACCCATTTAGCTGAGGCAGTGAAGAGAAAATGCTATAAAATGAGCAGGTTACAGCAGATAAATCAGCACAGATGGAAGAATTAATGTTGTTGTGTCTCTTTAGACACAAAGCAAGAGAATTCTACCATACAGTAAAGCCTTCATATAAGACCCTGGGGAAGGCACATGGCAACCCAATCAAAAATGAAACACTGCATTTTTAACCACTTCATTACATATAAACAGCAGCATTACTTTATTTTTTGACGGGGTCAGACTTTCAGCAGGTAACTGTAGATTTTGCAGAACTGATGGAGTTGTTTGTCAGAACTTCCTGAGGGAGGGGCTGCTATGCATAGCAGAGTGAACTCTAGAAAAGTGCAAAGTGATAGAGCTATCCAAAGTCAGGCCAGAGCTGTTGGAGAGCCAACAGAAAAAAGGATATACAAGTAAGATTTTAAGGTGAGTGGAGGAAGGTTTAGAGGAGATGTGAGAGGTTGATGTTCTACACAGAGTGATATGTTCTGGAATGTACTGCCAGGGGTGGTGGTAGAGGCTGATACAATAGGGACATTTAAGAGACATGGATGTAAGAAATATGGAGGGTTATGGGGTGTTTAAGAGGGAAGGGTTAGATGGACTGTGGAGTAGGTTTGTATAGGTTGGCATAACACAGTGGACTGAAGGGCCTGTACTGTTTTGCACAGCATCATGTTCTAAGAAGGAAGTACAGCTGAGGTGGCTTAGATATTGCAAGTGATGCAGTTGCCAGCAGGAATGCTGCAGTGGTATACAAAAGTTTGGGCACCCCTGGTCAAAATTTCTGTTACTGTGAATAGTTAAGTGAGTAGAAGATGAACTGATCTCCAAACGTCATAAAGTTAAAGATGAAACATCCTTTTCAACATTTTAAGCAAGATTAGTGTATTTTTGGTTTGTACAATTTTAGAGTGGAAAAAAAAGGAAAGAAGCACCATGCAAAAGTTTGGGCACCCCAAGAGATTTGAGCTCTCAGATAACTTTTACCAAGGTCTCAGACCTTAAATAGCTTGTTAGGGCTATGGCTTGTTCACAATCATCATTAGGAAAGGCCAGGTGATGCAAATTTCAAAGCCTTATAAATACCCTGACTCCTCAAACCTTGTCCCAACAATCAGCAGCCATGGGCTCCTCTAAGCAGCTGCCTAGCACTCTGAAAATTAAAATAAATGATGCCCACAAAGCAGGAGAAGGCTATAAGAAGATAGCAAAGCGTTTTCAGGTAGCCGTTTCCTCAGTTCGTAATGTAATTAAGAAGTGGCAGTTAACAGGAACGGTGGAAGTCAAGTTGAGGTCTGGAAGACCAAGAAAACTTTCCGAGAGAACTGCTCGTAGGATTGCTAGAAAGGCAAATCAAAACCCCCGTTTGACTGCAAAAGACCTTCAGGAAGATTTAGCAGACTCTGGAGTGGAGATGCACTGTTCTACCGTGCAGCAACACCTGCACAAATATGACCTTCATGGAAGGGTCATCAGAAGAAAACCTTTCCTGCATCCTCACCACAAAATTCAACATCAAAAGTTTGCAAAGGAACATCTAAACAAGCCTAATGCATTTTGGAAACAAGTCCTGTGGACTGATAAAGTTAAAATAGAACTTTTTGGCCGCAATGAGCAAAGGTATGTTTGGAGAAAAAAGGATGCAGAATTTCATGAAAAGAACACCTCTCCAACTGTTAAGCACAGGGGAGGATCGATCATGCTTTGGGCTTGTGTTGCAGCCAGTGGCACGGGGAACATTTCACTGGTAGAGGGAAGAATGAATTCAATTAAATACCAGCAAATTCTGGAAGCAAACATCACACCATCTGTAAAAAAGCCGAAGATAAAAAGAGGATGGCTTCTGAACACACCTCACATAATGATCCTAAACACCTCAAAATCCCCAGTGGACTACCTCAAGAGGCGCAAGCTGATGGTTTTGCCTGGGCCCTCACAGTCCCCCGAACCAAACATCATCGAAAGTCTGTGGATAGACCTCAAAAGAGCAGTGCATGCAAGACGGCCTAAGAATCTCACAGAATTAGAAGCCTTTTGCAAGGAAGAATGGGCGAAAACTCCCCAAACAAAAATTGAAAGACTCTTAGCTGGCTACAGAAAGCGTTTACAAGCTGTGATACTTGCCAAAGGGGGTGTTACTAAGTGCTGACCATGTAGGGTGCCCAAACTTTTGCTTCGGGCCATTTTCCATTTTTGTTATTTTGAAAGTGTAAAAGATGGAAATAAAAAAGTAATCTTGCTTAAAATATTAAAGAAATGTGTCATCTTTAAATTTATGCCTTTTGGAAATCAGGTCATCTTTTACTCGCTTAGCTATTCACAGTAACAGAAATTTTGACCAGGGGTGCCCAAACTTTTGCATACCATTGTATGTGCGTGGGAAATAAACGTGCAGTGTGGATTGCAAGGTCATCCCTACAAACAACACACAATGAAGAGGACATCAGACATTCATAATGTGGATGAGGCAAGCTGTGCTGAGATAAAGACAGTGTCAGATTTGATTTATCAGTTGAATACAATGTACTTGGCAACAAACAAGGTCAATTCTGTTGAAGAAACACCCGCTGAATATATGTATGGCAAAATATTGGCGCAAGTGCAACTTGAGTTAGGAACAAGGTGTAATGTCCTTCATCATGACCTTGGAGATGTCATGTGTCTGAGACATCACAGACTTCTGCCAGTAGGGATGTTGCATATTTTCAATGACACTTTGATAGCATCCTTCAAGCTGTTCTTCTTTTTGCTTGGGAATCTTCTTCTGAAAGAAGCTTTGAAATAAAGTGTCTGTTTTAGAAACCTGGTTTTGGGCATATGATTGATCTGGCTGAATGGCCATAACTAGGATCTCAATGCTGGGGATGTGGGCCTGGGACGGGAGATTCACATTAGTTAGCATATCTTTTCAGTGCAATTGGAGAATTTTTCCTGGACAGTTTTGCTTGCATCTTTCCAAAGCTTAAAATATTGCTGTTGATAGTCAAAGCCTGAAAAATGCATAGGATGACAGAGACCAGTACAGCCTGATACACTCTGGTTTTTGTACCTGATTGGAGGTCTTGATATTCAGATACCCATTACCAAAATTGACCATAGGTAATGCTTGTGCATTGAAGGTAATAGTGACTTTTAACAATACCACTGAGAGGTGGCTGCTTCAACACATGTTTTCCAGGAGCTCTGTTGGAGGCTTCCTTAACAGAAGGCCATGCTGAATGCTGATAATTTGGCCAGTGGAAGGAGATGGTTAAAGACAAACCTGGCGATGCCTCTCTGTGGCAGACAGCAATGTCCTGTGTAGTTGCCACAGATAAACTTGTCTCTTTTCTTGAAGATGCTTGTGACCATGGTATCTCTGAGGCTCCCTGGTATATCCTTCTCTTCCCAGACACAGACAAAGGGATTGCAATTTGTGCCTGAAGCCCCTTGTCACTGGATTTCAGTGAGAATACTAAAATTGTAAATATCACTCCACTCTTAAAGAAGGGAGGGAGGCAAAAGAAAAATAAATTATAGGCCAGTTAGCCTGACCTCAGTGGTTGGAAAGATGTTGGAGTCCATTATTAAAGATGAGGTTTCAGGGTACTTGGAGGTGCATGATAAAGTGGGCCAAAGTCACATAGATTCCTGTGGGGTTTCCTTGTCTGACAAATCTTTGTACTTGGGTTTTAAGAAGGCGTTTGACAAGGTGTCAGACATGAGGCTACTAAACAAGATCAGAGCTCATGGTAATAGAGAAAAGATACTAACATAGATAGAAGATTGGCTGGTTGGCAGGAGGCAAAGAGTGGGAATAAAAGGGACCTTCTCTTCTTGTCTGCCAGTGACTAGTGTGTTCTATAGGGGACGGGACTGGGACTGCTTCTATGCATGTTATCTGTCAGTGATCTGGATGACAGAATTAATAGCTTTGTGGTCAAGTTTGCAGATGATACAAAGATAAGGTGGAAAGAGCAGGTGGTGTTGAGGAAGGAGGAAGTTTGCAAAAGAAATTAGACAAATTAGGATATTTGGCAAAGAAGTGGCGGATGGAAAACAGTGGCAAGGAATTATATGGTCATACAGAAATCGAGGTGCGAAGTGACTTGGGAGACTGCTTGCACGCTTCTGTAAAGGTTAACTTGCAGGTTGAGTCAGTGCTGAGGAAGGCAAGTACAATGTTAGCATTTATTTTAAGAGAATTAGAATATAAAAATAAAGATATAATGCTGAGGCTTTATATCATGGTCAGACCATGTTTGGAGTACTATGAGTAGTTTTGGGCCTCATATCTAAGAAAGGATGTGTTGGTATTGGAGAGAATGCAGAGGAGATTAATGAGAATTATTCCAGGAATGAAAGGGTTAATGAGTAGCATTTGATGGCTCAGGGTGTTTAAAATGAGAGGAATCTCACTGAAACTTATTGAGTATTCAAATACCTAGGTACAGTGGATATGGAAAGGATGTTTTCTATAGTGTGGGGGGAGTCTAGGACCAGTGGGTACAGACTCAGAATAGAAGGATGCCCCTTAAGGAAAGATATGAAGAGGGATTTCATTAGCCAGGGGTGTGACTATGTGGAATTCATTACTCTAGATGGCTGTGGGGGTCAAGTCATTGGGCATATTTAAAGGTTCTTGATTAGTAAGGGTATGAAAGGTTATGGGGAGGGAGGAGGCAGTATAATGGGGTTGAGAGGGATAATAAACCAGCTATAATGGAATAGTGGAGCAGACTTGATAGTAGAGATGAGGTGCTAGTGCCAAGACATTTCTTTTGGGTTTCTGTGTGCTATTCCATAAGTGACTTATGTAAGGGAAATTAATTCTCATATAACTATGTACAATTAATCTGAGTGTTCTCAGTTGGGTGTTTTATTCACAGTGGGAAAATTATGCATGAATTAGCATCAGAAACACAAGGGAAAACCATGTGTAATAAATGGAAAATGCACAGAATATCGATCCTTCCACGGTTACAATCTAATTTATTAAAACTTTATAATATACAAAGTTTAAATACGAGCTAATGAAAATCATATTCATTAAAAAGATGTATATAATAAAATTATCATTTACTCACCCCAAACAATTAAAAGTTTAATTATTTTGTTAGTATCTCAAAAAGCAATAGCAGAATGTCACAAAGAATTTTTTTATGTTTTCAACAGGACTTCAGTTTCATGAGGATCTTCTTAATTTAGGGAGAAAAGAGGGATTAAAAGGAACTAAGTTAAATAGAGCATTTGAAAGTTTTGCGTGGAATATCACCGTACTGAAGGTACTGTAATAACTAGATAAACTGTGATGATCTTAAGTAATCGTGACTAATATGCAACAAATTGATTATTGTTTTTCTCATGGTGAACACCTGAAGAGTTCACAGTACTTGGTGTAATTGTTATTTAAACTTTTCACAAGGACAAAAGTAATTAGGTTAGCAGTAAGGGTGAAGAAAAGAAGAATGGAAGCCACAATATATTTTCTTTCTTTTTCCATAATGAAATATGTAAAAATAAATAATATTAGATTCAATCCAATCAGATTAACATTAAGCCTTTTCCATCTGGGTGTTAATTTCCCAAATTATTGGAATTTTGAAGTACTTAAATGTTTGTACTTATTTGCAGTTCACTTATTTTCCACCTCCTAAGATGGCACCCTTTATGCTATCCATCTGAACACTATATGCATGTAGCACACAATGGTCTGTGTAGTCTGCCATCCCTTTCCCCTCCTTCCTCTGACTCCACTGTACTCTCCTCATGTTTGCACACTTTCCATAGTTTAGGTCCAATTGTCCTGCCTCTCTATCCTTCAGCCAACTGGCTAGACATATGCCAGTCTCAGCAGTGGCCTTGCTTCATCCAGCATAGGCCTTGCCACTGAGTACCTCTGTGACAAGAGACATAGACTGTGCCAGACTTTGATTTAAGGAGTACAATTTCAGACATTTAAGATTAGGGGAAGTATGTTATTGGACTGATCAGCTGCAGTTAATGATCTCAGAAGCATGGTAAAAGGACTGGGATATTGATGAGGCTGAAACAATAACCCCTCTCCAACATACTACTAGATAACAGCCACACCACTGAGAACAAAATTGATTAACTAAACGTGAAACTGAGAGAAAACTTAGGGAGTGCTGTGTGCTATGCTTCCCCAAAATGTAGTTTACAGCTGCTTCACCTGACTTTGCCATTCAACCTGAGATAGAGAGCCTAGTTATTACAGTGTCATGACAACAATCTTTCCTTCAAATTCAACAAAACAAAAGAGCACGTCATCGACTATGCTCTATTTATATCAATGGTGCTGAAGTTGAGGTGGTTAAGAGTTTCAGGTTTCTAGGAGTGAACATCACCGATACCCTGGCCTGGTCCAGCCACACTGAACACAGGACCTCTACTCCCCTCAGAAAGTTAAAGACATTTGGGACATCCCCTTTGATTGGCACCAATTTTTATCGATGCACCATAGAAAGCATCTTAGTATATGAATAGTGCTTGATGGCAACTGCTTTGCCCATGACTGCAATAAACTGTAGAGAGTTGTGGACACAGGTCAGCATCCCTCCATGGACTCTATTTGCATTTCTTGCTGCTCAGTAAAGCAGCCAGTATAATCAAGGATCCTACCCATTCCAGTCATTCTCTCTTCTCCCTCCTCCCTCCTTCCTTTGGGCAGAAGATACAAAAGCTTAAAAGCAAGTACGACCAGGCTCAAGGACCGCTTCTATCCTACTGAACAGTTCTTTAATATAATAGGGTGGACTCTTGACCTGACACTCTACCTGATCTTGCACTTTATTGTCCTGCAGTGCACTTCCTCTGTAGTTGTTACACATTATTCTTCATTATTTTATTACTTAGCCTTGTACTATCTTAATGCATTGTTGTAATGAATGTATGGATGGCATATAAGACAAGCTTTTCTCTCTCTCTTGGTACATTGGACAATAATAATGCAATTTAGTGATTTATTGTGACAGAGAGAAGGGAACTTTGTCCATTACCTGCTTGTGGTTAAATGGACTCAGGATGGCTGATGTAGCTATTTCTTTGTTCAATAGTATCCTTAATCTTAATAGATATTCACAAAAATTGACAAAGAATTCAGAAGTAGAAAAATGCAATCCATCTGTTTTACCTTTAAGCATGGAGGGATAATAGAGCATGGAGGTACTTCTAAATAATAAATCAGTAATCAAAATACTGCAGACTTGAAATGTAATGGAAAATGATGGAAACAGCAGAATAGGTAACATTTGTAAAGGGAGTAACATTTAATATTTAAGCTTGAAGGCCCTTCATTTGATTTAGTATTGTTAAATATCGGATTAAACTGGAAATGCTCAATTTTACATATTTTTCATAAAGTATGTTTTAGATTGAAGAAAAGTAATATAGTGGGCACAGGAAATTCCACCTAAGGCAAATGTCAGGCTGCAGACAGTTGAAAATATAAATTCTTATATTTAAAGCAGTTTATGCCAATTCAAGGTCACTTTTGATTGATGGCGAGAAGTAGTAGCCCAGTGCTGTTATTGGGCTCAGAGATACGATGCGTGAAATGATTAAGACGAAATGTAACCCATTGCTGAGCCAGGAGTCTGGTAGGTCAACAGTGAAAGAGAAGCAGTGGAGAGTCATGCAGAAAACCTTCCCATTCTCTGCTTAGTTCACAGAAGACTGATAACAGCCATGCACTTCTGTTAAAAGATCTGTTAAAATTTATAGATGAAAGCCATGCATTTTTAGCCGATTTTATATCACTGTTGACATACGGTGCTAACCTTGAGCTAATACCACACTGATACACACCATAAATATCATCCACTTTCATTCGGAAATACACATTGTAACAAGCTCTGAACAGAAGGGATCTGCACTGTCCCCAAAACAATTTATCATTGATTTATGTATATGTGGGATAGCTTGTGTATACAATTTTAACAAGCTAGCCAACTTGTTAAATGTTTTCCTCAAAAACACGCTAGAAATTGATGTAAACAATTAATCAGCTTGCTAAAATAGTGCCTATTTTATGTTGCTTTTGGATAATTGTTGCAAATGTTTTGAAATGAAACTACATAAAATATTCACACTCAGTTAATCCTTTGGTCATGTACATTTAGAGGAACATCGGTTATGTCATTCTTGTTGAAAGCTAGGAATGCCATCCTGAAGTATTTCTGAGTTGTGTTGTGATATAAAATGATTATTTCAGAAAACTGAAAATATAGACCTTTTGTACCACAAGGCTCTTTTGTATATGTTTTGCCAGATATTAATGTTTTTTATATATTTTGGCTTGGATTAAAGTATATCATTTACTTTATTGGAGCAACTGTGACAGATGAATATGTTTTAAGATAATTAGTGAATGCATATAACCCTAATCCTTTGACATATGCAGGGCCAGGGAGACTTACTGAAAAATGCTAAGAATGAGGTGCTGGAGAACATGAAACAGATTCATACTGCTTGTATCTCATGTGGACTGAGCAAGTCAGGAAATGAAAGTGCAGAGATGAGTTCCAAGCAAAGTCTTCAGGCAATACAGGAGAAAGAAAATCAAAAGGAGAATCGAACATTTACTTAGTTCCTAAACCAGTCCCAGTGGCTTGTTATGGAGTCAAAATTTTTGCAGTTTGGAGATAACTCATTTATTTCCCTAGATGATACTGAACATACTATCAGAACCTTTATACAGCATTTGAAAATGCAGCACTAGCTATTCAAAGCACCCAGTTTTATGGTACATACCACAATAAAATAGTTCAAGGAAAATCGTATCAATGTGATATTTCTAACATTCCTGTAACTGCCTTTATTCTTCTAATTGCTACTCATTTAAAACTAAAGAAAGCAGCACGGACTGTAAAGTCATGATTGGCATGCACTTTTCTTTATGTTTTTCTTTGATAAATTATATAGGTACCAGCTTTTAAATACATTTTAATGTGAGAAAAGAATATTGTACTGTACATTTAGTGTTATGCATCATAATATTTTTCTGCTGTGAAGACTATGAAATATTGCTTTATTTTAAAATGTTTGTTATGTATGTTGAGGTTTGTGTCAAAATTGTATTGAAACATCATTCTCTATAAACATTTGAAAAATGGAAAAGAGTTTTGTAGTTTTGGAAAATATCAATATTAATTCTTAACAAAGGCTTTAACCAAAACAAAACGGGAAGTTGAATTTACTAGCCAAGCAGAACAGGGTTGTTGGCTTATGACAGATAACAAATTGTAACAATTTGCATCCTGACAGTTATTCATAATTTGTATTATGACAGTCATTCTCCTGAAACGTTGAGGAAAGGGACCATCTGCAATGCTGTATGTCCTTTCAATTTATTTTCAGGCCCCCTGGTTTCCCCTAGCAATTTACATACCGTGGGGCATCAAGGTAGCCTGGCAATTGGCGCAATGCTGTTATGGCTCGGGGTGTCATAAGTTTGGAATTCAACTTCAGTGGCGTCTACAAGGACATTGTACTTTCTGCCTGTGACTGTGTGGCTTTCCTGCTGGTGCTTCAGTTTCCTCCCACAGTCCAAAGATGTACTGGTTAATAGGTCATTGTAAATTGCCCTGTGATTAGGCTAGTGTTAAATAGGTGGGTTGCTGGGTGGGGAGGCTCATTGGGCCAGAGGGCTTGTTCTGTGCTCTATCTCTAAATACGTAAATAAATATCCCTCAAATGCTTAACCAGTTAGCTGCCAGAGCTATACACAAATAAAAAAGGACCTTAGTTTGATTGTTGTTTGTTTCACCAATAGCCCATCTTACCTGCTGCCTCAGTGTGGGTAAAATTAGCTTTGGTTTGCACTTACCAGTTACCCTTGCTGGACATATGGACAACATGATTTATGTATCCAGTGGTGAAATAGCTTGCTTCTTTTCCTTGTTAAGCTCCAGAAAGTAAATTTAAGTTTTTTGACTGAAACATAAACAAATTTAAGTGCAAGTCTTCAAAAGAAGAAGGAATTCAAAATGGAAAATAGATTGTATGATGTTAACTAATACTAAAACAATATTTTGAAGGTTGCAGAAGCTGACCTTTTTACTGATGTATTATATTTCTAAATAAATGATTTCTTCAAAAGGGTAAGAGTTTATCATGATTATTCATGGTAGGAACAATATGGACCATGTGGAAATGGGAAGGCTATCAATTTATATACACTATACAGGCAATTCCCATATTACTAGGATGGGGGGGTGGCTTGTGTTCCATATCATGCTATTTCATAATGCAAAGCTGCATCATCCGCATGTGTCCAGAAACATGAATTTTTAAAAAAGTTAATTTTTGTTTATTTATTTACTTTTTACATGAGAGTGAATTTTATTCCATATTTTAATATTTTGGATAGTGATTTGTGAATTCTGTAAAGGTGAATTTCCATTATCCAAACAGTGGTAATACAGGGGTCACTGATACCATATACATGTAATAGGAAGCTTTTTCTTCCATGGCTTTATAGCTACATTGGTATATTAAGCTATTAAAGATTGAACCAAAGCTACAATAGGATTTGTAGTTATGTTTTTCCTTTAGACCAGCATATTCTGGTCAGTTATTAGAAAATGCTGGAAATACTCATTAAATCAGGCCGCATCTGTGGGAAGTGAAAAGGAAATGATATTTCACAATAAAACCTAATTTCTTTTATTGTCTGAAACATTAACTCAGTTTGTTAGCTTATTGATACTGCCTGATCAATTTGGAATTTCTGGCATTTCATTTTCTTATTCCAGTTTTGGTTTGTTGTCCAATAGAAGTCATAGTGAATGTCAGATAATAGATTACCTTCATATCGATTGTTGCTGATGCAATTTGTGATGATTTTTGTGGTCTTGAACTGCCTTCTATAACAAAATTAGATACGTAATTGTGTGTTGAAAGATTTAGTTAATGGTAGATTGGATATGATGTTCTGGCCCACTTATCCAGACTGAGCTACACAGCTGAAATGCCTTGCACTTAATCAGAAATACTTTGCACCTATGCGCTTTCATGGGTCTGATGAAAAATTCAGCTTGATAGGGGGTGGGGATCATGGAGAAATGAATCTGGGAAGTTTACCTCTGCTACCTCTAGCCTGAAGGCAAATAAAATTAATCCAGATTACTCTGACCGAGAATTTGATGCAGTATTTAACTGCACTCAGTCTAAAACAGCTCCCTGTTCTTGCTTGAAGGAATGCCATATGAAAAAAGCCATAATTTCATTAATGGTTTACTATTCTCTGGCAAAAGAACTATTTTCTGATATCTAAGCAATACTGACCAACTCACATAAACCATTTCCCTTTTAATCAATCTCAATTAAACCATCTTGGCCTTGAATTTGGATATTATGGCACTCGATTATTCAGAACTAAATGACTCTGTGTTCCTGTTTATGTGTATCAGTTTTGGACACCCTGTGCAAAATAAGTGTGAATTGTGTTGTTACGAGAAGTTTGGTCTAGAATTTCAATTACTGAAAGTATGACAAATAAGCAACCCATGTAATCAGAGGAGATGGAATAGTTGTCCGTCCACCACTCCCCTTCCCACCAACCCAGGGCCCGAACAATCGTATCCTGTGAAGCAGTGATTCATTTGTAGTTCTTTCAGTTGAATATACTGTGTTCATTGTTCATGGCTTCTGCTATGGTGGAGAAACTAAATACAGATCAGGTGTTCGCTTTGCAGAGCACCTGTACTCAGTTTGCAGGGACGATCTCCAGTTTCTTGTTGCATGCCACTTCAACTCTCACTTCCACTCCTTTTTTAACCTGTTTGTGAGACCCAATATGAAATAGTAGAAATAACTCCTCTCGAGGCAATTTGTAACAATTCTGGAATGAACTCTGAATTTTTAAGTAAACTGGTTAATTGTTTCCCATTATCATGCTAGTGTCTCTTTCTAACACAGTTCCTTTAAAATGTCTATCTACTGGTCAGTATTATGCTCCTTATCACCTGATCTGGTTTAATCTCTCTTCACATGGGCTTTTGCCCTACAACTCACTCTTTCCCCCAGCTCTGAAAACCATCCACTCTCCCTAGTGCCATCCTTCCTCCAGTTCTGAGAAAGGGTTACTGACCTGAAACATTGATTGTCTTCTCTTTCCAGAATCATTGCTTGAATAACTTGAGTTCTTGCAGTCTTTCTGTTCAGTATGAGAATGATGTTCAGTGGCACATGAAGTGTTAAATAATCTGTAGTGCAGGGATCTTTGGGGCATTTGTAGCTGAAATTGAAACTTCACTACAAATGTGCTATTGAATGAATGTGTTAGTCACTTCATACTTCAGTTGCTGTTGCAGGGATGAGGGATGTCAGAACTCAGAACTCAGGGGCAGCATGGTAGCATAGCAGTTACTGCGATGCAATTACTGTATAAGTGCCCCAGGTTCAGTTCTGCCACTGTCCATAAGGTGTTTGTATGTTCTTCCCGTGACTGTGTTCGTTTTCTCTGGGTGCTCTAGTTTCCTCCCATATTTCAAGATAAATGGGTTGTTAGGTTAATTGTCCACATGGGTGTAATTAGGCATTGTGGGCTCATTAGGCAGAAAGGACCTTTACTGTGCTGTATCTCGAAATAAGTGTTGAGGGAGGTGCATTGATATTTTCCCAGTTATAATCTCAGGCAGGGGTTTCAGTGTGCTGTGGTTGTTTGTGTACTGCTCCATTTCCCAATAACAATATTTTAACATTGTGAAAGTTGGAGAGGGCAAAGAGATCTTTGACATTTTGAGGTCAGAATTTAAGATATACACTTGTTCCTGGAGAGTTAGATGTCAAGGTAATTGTCTTTCTAAACTTCCAAGGCCTCTGGATAATTCCCAATTGTATGATAATTATAATCAATACAAATTAACATTTGCTCCACAGCTTTTGAGTTGTCATTGATACTCTCTTGTTTGAGGAGAAGAATTTCTTTTTAACAGAGATCATCAGACAGAGCAGGCATCTAAATTTACTTTGAATGACGGCTTTCATGCACGTGTTTCAGGAATCCCTTAAGAACATAGAATTGGGAGGGTGTCATGCAAATGTTTGCTTGCATGTGGCCATGAGAAACTGTGCAATCACAAATCAGAGAAAATCTGCAGATGCTGGAAATCGGAGCAACACACACAAAATGCTGGAGGAACTCAGCAGGCCAGGCAGCATCTATGGAAAAGAGTACAGTCGACATTTCAGGCCAAAACTCTTCGGCAGGACGGCAGAAAATGTTCTCACACTTTGTGCCTTGTATTTGGGGAGTGCACATGATTCTCTGCTTCAATCTCTGTCGCCTGTCTTAGTAGGTATGCTGCAAAGAGGGGTAGCTCTCGGAGGGTGAGAGATAATATCTTGTTTCATGGCTGCTCATTCCTATTACGCTTTGGTTAATGTAACAGGATGCTTACAGAAAACAGATTAATTCATGGGGTAAATGTCTAGGAAATTCATCTGATGCCCTTAGACTGATTTAAACCAGTCCAGATTATTTTGGCCCTAAGAAGTTCCAATAGTACTTAACGTGACTCATCCAGGAACAGGCCCATCTCTTGGGCAATTGCTTTACTCTGTAGATACTTCTTGGTCACTGAAATTATTTAGCAGATTGTTTGTTTTTCTAGATTCCAGCATCTGCAGTCTTCCTTATCCATCTCTTGGGTGCCAAAAGCTTTGCGGGAAATGCTCCTGGTGTCCTCAGTGAGAATTCTGGTGTCCACATGGGCCCAAAGGTAATATGCAGTATTTGTCAGAGGGGAAGGGGGGTCATCTGTTACATCCTCCAAAATTCACCATCAGAAGGCTCAGTATTGCTTTGCAGGCTGGGGTTGTGCAATGGGGAAAGAAAGAAAGCAGAGACAGAACAAGTAGGATACTGAGATAGTGTGGTGGAGAAGTTCATGAGACTGTGGTATTCAAAATGTACCAGAAGACTTTGAAATTTCCAGTCACCAAAAAGATAGCAATGAAGATGCCTTTACATCAGCTGGTTTTGAGATTCAATAACCAAGGTTTCATGGTAAGGAGATTCTGTGTGACTCAGACTCTGCATTTCAACTGCAGGAGATCTTACTCCCAGTCACTTCTAGAAGTATCTGCAAGAAATAATGCACCAAGCTGACCAGAACAGAGAAACAGTCTTCACCAATGAACAGACCACTCCAGTTGGCTGGTGAATTATTGAAAAAATCACTTTGCTACATTAGAAATACTTCTCAGCATTAAGAAAAAAAACGAAGTGTTTCCAACTCAAACAAAGGCAAATATAGGAGATAATATATGTTAAGAAATAGGAGAGTATGTATTAATGCCAAGACCTTAACCTTGTTGACATGCCGAGGGATCTTGAGGTCCAACTCCATAGCTCTCTGAAAGTGGCTACCTGGGTTGATAGGCATGCTTGTCTTTATTAGTCAAAGAGTCTATGTTGCAGCTTTATACTAAAACTCTAATTAAGCCACATCTATATAGCCATATAACCATATAACAATTACAGCACGGAAACAGGCCATCTCGGCCCTTCTAGTCCGTGCCGAACTCTTACTCTCACCTAGTCCCACCGACCTGCACTCACCCCATAACTCTCCATTCCTTTCCTGTCCATATAGTTGTCCAATTTAACTTTAAACGACAACATCAAACCTGCCTCAACCACTTCTGCTGGAAGCTTGTTCCACACAGCTACCACTCTCTGAGTAAAGAAGTTCCCCCTCATGTTACCCCTAAACTTTTGCCCTTTAACTCTCAACTCATGCCCTCTTGTTTGAATCTCCCCCACTCTCAATGGAAAAAGCCTATCCACATCAACTCTATCTATCCCCCTCATAATTTTAAATACCTCTATCAAGTCCCCCCTCAACCTTCTACGTTCCAAAGAATAAAGACCCAATTTGTTCAACCTTTCTCTGTAACTTAGGGGATGAAACCCAGGTAACATTCTAGTAAATCTTCTCTGTACTCTCTCTATTTTGTTGACAGCTTTTCTATAATTCGATCTGGAGTTTTGCATTCAGTTCTGGTCTCCCCATTATAGAAATGATGTTGAGGCTTTGGAAAGGTTGAAGAAAAGGTTTACCGTGTTGTTGCCTGGATTAAAGGGCACATGTAATAATGAGTTGAACTTGAATTATTTTCTCTGGAGTGGCAGAGGCTGAAGGGAGAAATAAAAGAGGGTTACAGGGTTGTGAGAGGCATAGAAAGAGTAGTATCTTTTTTCCTAGGGTTGAAATATATAATACCACAGGGTATGCATTTAAGGTAAGAAGGTTTAAGTTCAAAGTAGATGTGCAGGGCAAGATTTTTTTTATATACTCGGTGTAGTAGGAGCCTGGAGTGTGCTGCCAAAGGTGGAGGTAGTGGTTCTTAGACAGACAGATGGATGTGGAAGAAATGGAAGGATATGGACACTGTGTAGGCAGAAGAGATTAGTTTAGGTGGACATTTGATTACTAATTTAAATAGTTTGCCACAGCATTATTGGCTGAAGGGCCTATTCATGTGCTGTACTATATATGTTCTATATATTCATCAATAAATATGCTTGTAAGGATCTCTTAACATATTCAGAGGTATCAATCAAATATTAAGGTGAGACACATATGCGTTGGAAGCTGCAGTTGGACTGTCTACCTCAGTGCTGGCTCAAGCTGGAAGGCGTTAATTCTCTCTCAGTAGTCACTGCATGTCTTTTCATAGGGAGACTCTAGACGTTGGAATATGGACCAACACGAAAAGCGTTGGAGGAATTCAGTGGGTCAGGCAGCATGTGTGGAGGGAAATGGATAGTCAGTGTTTCACCTGGACTTCATTCTCATACTGTTTATTACCATATAGAGGTGCAGGATTAAGTCCAGAGGAATCTCTTATCAGAGGGACCACCAAAGTGTGAGACTTAATAATATTCCTTGACCTTGACAAATAGATGGTGGTGCAAGAACATTTTGACACAAACAAAGTTGGTATCCAAATCTGAAAAAAAAAAGAAAACCGCAAGTCTCTGAACAATCTTGCACAATTTTACTGTCTACTTTCCAAACCTAGACTTGTCCATAGATTTGCTTCTGACCGCATCATTAAACTTAAAAGGTTCAAAGGAAGAGTCAAAATGAAGGCTGTCCATTTCATCAAAGCGTGACAACTTCCCATTTGTTGGTGATGCTTAGTATGAATTTATATATGTGACCAGAATAAGTACAACTGGGAAGAGATATTGGATAGATATGTACTCAATGTAAGTAATATTTGATCTAGTTTTGGCTGATTACCTGGCCATCAGATGCAATTGTCTCTAAAACTCCAGATCAATATTGTCTAGGAAAGGCCTGGAGTATGATCTTTGAGAAGCATTAGAAAGACCGTGAAATAATAGGGCAAGGAAGAAAATCCACAGGCTCATATAATAAAAAAATAAGAGCTGCTTACAACTGACCACCTTGCCAGCATATGTCAGACAATTCACCCTATCTCTGCTCTAGTTCAACCTGGTTGCTGAAGTGGATATTACAGTCCTTCAGATATTTTCACACATTAAACAGGGGTTGCTTTTTATGCTTATCTTTTATGCATAAAGGTTATCCAAGCAAAGTCTATGACACTGTGCAGTGCATTATCTTCCTAAAGAATCCTTATTCATTCCAACAATTGATTGAAGTATGTAGGCTGAAATAAATTAGAGAAACAAATTTAAATAACACAAATCTCACAACATTGAAGTTTGTATAGATTACATTATGGTGGACAGTTTCAGCATTGGCACTAGCCTCCCCAGCATCCAGGACATCTGCAAGAAGCGATGCCTCAAATAGGCAGCATCCATTATTAAGGACCTCCATCACACAGGACATACCCTCTTCTCATTGCTACCATCAGGGAGGAGGTACAAGAACCTGAAGGCACACACTGAACAATTCAGGAACAGCTTTTTCCCCTCTGCCATCAGATTTCTGAATTGACATTGAACTCATGAACACCACCTCACTACTTTTTTTGCACTACTTATTTAATTTAACTTTATATACTTCTTACTGTAATTCACAATTTTTAATATTATGTACTGCAGTATACTGCTGCCACATATAACAAATACCACGACATATACCAGTGATATTAACCTGATTCTGATCAACTGTCCACCCGCGTCCTCCTTTTACAGCCTCTTTGTTGATTCTGCCACTTCTCGGTACTGCTTTTCCATGTCTGCGGTGAAGCACGTCCTCTTTCAATAGTCACACTGGCTGAATTTGAACAGCTCCACAGCACTCCTACTGATGATCCACTGCCGTTACCTGGCAGTAGTCTGAAGTTGCTGGTTGTGGGCCAGTAACTGAGTTTATTCAATGCCACAGAATCTGTAGTAGGAATAGAGCTGCTGAGATATTGAGGGTTGAGAGCATCTTGGGGAAGGACCACAGTGCAAGGTCTTCTCCTACTGGAGAGGGAGGGTTGAGGTTGGAGAAAGAAGCCCCTCAATTATTATGGTAGCGGTATACCACCCCAGAATACCACATTAGTGGCAGCAGTGCTCTTGATGTGTATAAATGCAATAGAACAGTACAGAAAGCTTGACTGTGAATCTAAAGAATGAAAAGGCATTGGATAGTTTATTCTTGTAATTTTTTTTATTATGAATAAGGTTTACTTTGTTAAATAAAAAAGCACCTTAGAACTTGCAAACAGTCAATCAAACCCTCCCTGAACTGGGTGTCCGATAGACCCTGAAGTTTTTGTGATCTCGATTACTCAGCTGTCATTACATCTTCCAAACACATGCCAACTGATAAGCGCAATCAACTCATGCACTGTTTTTTTGGATGGGAAGAGAATTTTCCCATTGATGTCTTCTCTACTTGGCTACTTGGACACGTATTCTATGCTCAGGTGTCACTCTGACCTCTGGTTTAAGAGATCTGATAGATCAAGACATGAAGACTTAAAGAAGACATTAGATGGCCTCTGCATGTGCACTACTGGAAGGAGTAACCTGTTTCATCAGATCTTTCCAGATTAACTTCTTATTACCTACCTCACAGAAGCGGGCCAGTCAGCTTATCAACTCCATGTTAGCATTCAGAAGAACAAAGCCACATATTCATTATCCCTCCAATCTCCCTTTAATCAATCAAATTTTCCTTCCTAACATGCTCATCAGCACTTTTTGTATTCTTTTGACACTTATCCACACTGTGCTGGGAAGTGCAACAGCAGTGTTGTCTGGGATTGATACAAGCAAGCCTGGGTTCACGGAAAACCATGTGAATTTTAGCCATTTTGTCTCTTACCACTTGGATGAAGGCCCAGGTGCTTCCAGTCTCCATGGGACATTCAACCTGTTTCTTCATCCTGCCGAGCTTTAGGTCTGGAGGAGTCCCCTTCAGTTTCCAGGACATGCACCTGTTATAGGCTGCAAAACAAAAATTAACATTAGTACTGAAATAAGATGATTTCCATGGTATCGAGGACAGCATATTCAGTGGTCAAGAATGTTGATGTGGAGACAAGCATTTGAATCCTCCCAAGACAACTGGGGAAATTAGATTCAAGAAATATATAGTATAAGTAACACTGACCGTGAAATTGTTAGATTGTTTCTATTCAGTGTACTATTTTCCTTCATGGTAAGAAATATGTCTTCAATCAATCAAACCACACATTTTAATTCCACATCCCATTCCCATTCTGACATGTCTATCCACAGCCTCCTCTACCGTAAAGATGAAGCCACACTCAGGTTGGAGGAACAACACCTTATAACAGTGAAACCTCCACATGACTCCATACCCATCAATACCTCCTCTACTCAATAAAGCAGCCACTGAGTGTATGTTCATAGTCTTCTGCTGCTGTAGTCTATCAAGGTTCAATATCTTGTGCACTTAGAGATGCTCTTCTGCACACCATTGTTGTAACATGAGGTTATCTGAGGTACAGTTGCCTTCCAGTCAGCTTAAACCAGTCCAGCCATTCTCCTTTGACCTCTCTCATTAATAGGGCGTTTTCACCCACAGAACTGCCACTTACTGGATTTTTGTTTTTGTTTTTTGCACCATTCTCTGTAAACTGTAGGAGTATTGTGCATGAAAATCCCAGGAGATTAGATTAGATTAGATTAGATTAGATTATGAGAACACTCAGTCCTTGTTTATTGTCATTTAGACATGCATGCATTAAAAAATGATACAATGTTCCTCCAGAGTGATATCACAGAAACACAGGACAAACCAAGACTAAAACTGACAAAACCACATAATTATAACATATAGTTACAACAGTGCAAAGCAATACCATAATTTGATAAAGAGCAGACCGTGGGCACGGTTAAAAAAAAAGTCTCAAAGTCCTGATAGCCCATCATCTCACGCAGACGGTAGAAGGGAGAAACTCTCCCTGCCATGAAGCTCCAAGTGCCGCCAACTTGCCGATGCAGCACCATTGGAAGCACCTGACCACAGCGGACTCTGAGTCCATCCGAAAACTTCGAGCCTCCGACCAGCCCTCCGACACTGAGCACCAAGCGCCATCCTCTGCTGAGCGCTTCGACCCAGCCCCGGTCACTGAGCAACAAGCAAAGCCGAGGACTCGGGGCCTTCCCCTCCGGAGTTTCTGGATCACACAGTAGCAGCAGCAGCAAAGCAGGCATTTCAGAAGTTTCACCAAATGTTCCTCCGTGCTCTCACGTCTGCCTCCATCAAATCAGGATTGTGCACGGCACCCTACTTGATAGATAACAGACATCACCACCCCAGTGGCTGCTGTGAACTGCGTCGCGCCGCAGCAGTTTCTGAGATACTCAAACCACCCCATCTGGCACTAACAATTATTCCATGGTCAATGTCCTTAGATCACTTTTCTTGCACATTCTGATGTCTGGTCCGAACAACAAATGAATCTTTTATTCTTCTACTGAAGTTTAATGATGGTTGGCAGACCAAAATAAGATGCATTATGACTATCTACTGAGCACGAGTATGGAACAAAGAGACAGGTTGTATACCAACTCAACTCCACTCCCTCCCCCCCAAAAAAACCTCAAATAATATCAAGGTCTAATGCTTTTCAGAAAGTGAAATATGCATTTATATACATTACAATGGCAGTGATATCCTAACAAACTTTCCATCCAAAGATCTCAATTTAGCAATCAGATGTTTCCTTTGCAACTCATAGGAACTGCATTTGAACAATATATGCTGCACCGTTTCTTGACAAGTGTATTCCCTACAAATGTCCATATTATGCATATTAATTCTGAACAAGGAATCATTCAATCTAATATGTCCAATATGTAAACATGTGAATGTAATTTATTTCCTCCTTTTATACCTATCTCCCAATTGAGTTCCCACCATCCTCTGAATTTGTTATAAATGCTATCCTTTCTTTTCTTTGTCCTAACTTTGTTGCCACAGTGACCGAATAGATATTTTAATTATGGCTTTCATCTCCCCTTAAGCAAATGCACTATTACATTTATATCTTTGATTTTAAGTGATCGTTTGGCTAGAATGTCTGCCACCTTGTTTCCTTAAACCCCAACTTGGGCAGCGACCCGTAAGAAGCCTAGACACTGCAGCCTCAGCAGATGTTGTCCAGTCTCAAGAATGTCTGACCTTCAATTTGAAGTACCTGTTTCAATATATATCAAAACAGACAACGAATGAATCAGAGCACGGGAAGTACATAATCAGGGTGCATTGCTTCAAACCATTCCAAGGCTAAAATGATGGCAACCATCTCTGGCATGAATACTGATACTTTGTCTGATAATCTTCAGAATCTGAATCAGGTTTAATATCACTGGCATATGTTGTGAAATTTGTTAACCTTGTGGCAGCAGTACAAAGCAATACAAGATAAATATAGAAAAAAACTGAAATACGGTAATTATATATGTATATTAAATAGATAAGTTAAAATTAAGTAGTGCAAAAACAGAAATTTTAAAAAAGTATTGAGGCAGTGTTCATGGGTTATAAAAATTAATTACCTGTACTTTACTATTCTTTTCTGAAATTTCATCCACAATTGACTCATTTTCAACTCCATAAATCGATGCGCTATCCAACTTTTAAAAAGGTAGCCATTCCTCCATTACCCATTTTCTAATTGTGTCTTATATATCAACATAACTTTGAATTTTAAAACTTAGATGATTTCAACCACGTTTCTGGTACTCATATAACATCATAACATTAGGCTTCTTTAGTAAATTTTCAATAAATTTTAAAAATTCTTGACCATTAGCTAATAGGCTTCCAGCATTCCATTGTAAGATTAGAAAAAAACATTAGCAGCACTCCTTTGAAGTCTGAACATTATTTACTTTCTTGTAAGGTATCATTAATCGCTTCTTTTGTCTCTAGATTTCTTTTCAGGTTTAATATAATTTTAATTTTTTCTGTCCTATTTTTAGTTATCCTTTGTTATACAATCATGCACTTCACACACAGTCTTTAATCCACTGGGGGGAGGGGGAATTAAACTAGAGTTACAGGGGGTTGGCAACCAGAGTGCTAGAACAGATAGTGGAGAGGTTGTGGAAGCAGATATTGTTAAGATGTCAGGTAAAGTCAGGAATCAAAAGGTTGGGCATGGTGTGACTAATATATTCCACTGCACAAAGTATTGTAGGAAAGGCAGATGAGCTGAGGGCATGGATCAACACATGGAATTATGATATTAGAGCCATTAGTGAGACTTGGTTGCAGGAGGGGCAGGACTGGGAGCTCAGTATTCTGAATTTCCGTTGTCTTAGACATGATAGAGCTGGAGGGATTAAAGGGGGTGGGGTGGCGACATTAGTTAGGGAAAATGTCATGACAGTGCTCAGTCAGGACTTGTCTAGTGGGTGTATTGGGTGGAACTATGGAATAAGAAAGGTATGACCACGTTAATGGGGCTATATTATAGACTATCCAACAGTCTGCATGATTTAGAGGAACAAATTTGTAGAGAGAACGCAGACTTTTGTAAGAAGCATAAGGTTGTAATAATAGGTGATTTTAACTTTCTACATATTGACTGGGACTCCCATACTCTAAAAGGACTAAATGGGATAGAACTTGTGAAATATGTTCAGGAAAGTTTCCTTCATCAGTACATAGAAGTCCCAATGGGAGAGCATATGATACTGGTTCTGCTTTTGGGGAATGAGACAGGCAGGTGACATGGGTTTGAGTAGGGGAACACTTTGCATCCAGTGATGACAATGCCATTATTCTCAAAGTACATATGTGAAAAAAAATAGGTCTGGCCCCGTGGGTTGAGATTCTAAATTGGAGAAAGGCCAATTTTGATGGTATCAGAAATGATCTGGCAAGTGTGGATTAGGGCAGCCTATTTCTGGCAAAGGGTGTACTTGGTAAATGGGATGCCTTCAGAAGTGAAATTTTGTGAGTGGAAAGCCTGTATGTACCTGTCAGAATAAAAGGTGAAGGTAACAAGTGTAGGGAACCCTGGTTTTCAAGAGATATTGAAGCCCTGGTTAAGTAATAAAAGCGGGGTGCATAGCAGGTATAGGCAGGTAGGAACAAATAAGGTACATATGGAATATAAGAAACGCAAGAGACTTTCAAAAAGAAATCAGGAGGGCCAAAAGAAAGCGTGAGGTTGCCCTAGCAGACAAGATGAAAAGAATGCTAAGGGATTCTACAGATATGTTAAGAGCAAAAGGATAGCAAGGGTCAAAACTGGCCCTCTGGAACATCAGGATGGTAATCTATGCATGAAGTCAAAGGAAATGGGGGAGATCTTAAATTTTTTTTTTGCATCTGTATTTACTCAGGAGATAGATACAAAGTCTATAGAAGACAGGCAAAACAGCATCGACTTCATGGACCCCATACAGAGTACAGAGGAGGAGGTGTGTGCGGTCTTGAGGCAAATTCGGGTGAATCCCCAAGGCCTGAAAAGATGCTCCCTCAGACCCTGTGGGAGGCAAGTGCAGAAACTGTAGGGGCTCCAGCCGAGATTTTTAAATCATCCTTAGTGACAGGTGAGGTACTGGAGGATTGGATGATAGCTCATGTTGTTCTGATGTTTAAGAAAGCCTTTAAAAATAAACTAGGAGGTTATAGGCTGGTGAGCCTTACATCAGTCTTGGGAAAGTTATTGGAAAGTATTCTAAGGGACTGGATACATGTGTATTTGAATAGTCAGCATGGCTTTGTGCATGGTAGGTCATGTCTAACCAATTTTATAGTGCTTTTTGATAAAGTTACCAGGAAAGTTGATAAAAGCAAGGCAGTGGATGTTGTCTATGTGGTCTTTCGCAAGGCATTTGACAAGGTCCCACGTGGGAGGTTGGTCAGGAATATTCATTCACTCAGCATTCAAGACGAGGTAGTAAATTGGATTTTGTGTTTATGGGAGAAGTCAAAGAGTGGTAGTAGATGGTTGCCTTTCTGACTGGAAGCCTGTGTCTAGTGGTATGTCACAGGGATCAGTGTTGGTTCCATTGCTGTTTGTCATCTGTATCAATGATCTGGATGATAATATGGTAAACTGGATCAGCAAATTTGCGGATGACGCCAGGTTTAGGGAATTAGTGGATAGTGAGGAAGTGAAAAATGGTAGATAGAGTTTCATGTAGGTAAGTGTGAGTTGTTACAGGACCAACCAGGGTAGTTCTTACACAGTGAACGTAGGGCACTGAAGAGTGCTGTAGAGCAAGGAGATCTGCGAATAAAGGTCCACAATCTATTGAAAGTGGCATCACAGGTAGGTAGGGTTGTAAAGAAAGCTTTTGTCACATTGACCTTCATAAATTGAAGTATAGAGTACAGGAGATGGGATGCCATGTTAACAAAAGAGAAATAAGTTGATGCTGTGTACTTGGATTTTCAGAAGGCTTTTGAAAAGATGCCACACATGAGGCTACTTAACAAGCTATGTGCTCATGGTATTATAGGAAAGATTCTAGCATGGATAAAGCAGTGGCTGATTGACAGGAAACAAAGAGTGGGAATAAAGGGAGCCTTTTCTGGTTGGATGCTGGTGACTACTGGTGTTCCACAGGGATCTATGTTGGGATCAATTCTTCTAACATTATATGTCAATGATTTGGATGAGTGAATTGATGGCTTTGTTGCAAAGTTTGCAGAGAATATGAAGATAAGTGGAAAGGCAGGTAGTTTTGAGGAAACAGACTGTGCAAAGAAATGGCAGATGGAGTACAGTGTCTAGAAACATATGGTCATGCACTTTGGTAGAAGAAATGGAAGGGTTGAATATTTTCTAAATGGAGAGAAAATACAAAAAAAAAACTGAGGCACAAAGGGATTTGGGGATCCTTGTGCAGGATTTCCTAAAGGTTAATTTGCAGGTTGAGCCTGTGGTGAGGAAGGCAAATGCAATGTTAGCATTCATTTCAAGTGGACTAGAATATAAAAGCAAGGATGGAATGTTGGGATTTTATAAACCACTGGTGAGGCCTCACTTGGAGTATTGTGAGTAAGATTACGCCCCTTATCATTGAAAGGATGTGCTGAAACTGGAGAGAGTTCAAAAGAGGGTTACAAAAATGATTCCAGGATTGAATGGCTTGTCATATCAAGAGCGTTTGATGGCTCTGTGCCTGGCATTGTCCCCAGAAGAATGAGGGGAGACCACATTGAAAGCTATTGAATGGTGAAAAGCCTTGAAAGTGGATGTGGAGAGGATGTTTCCTATGAAGGGAGAGTCTAAGACCAGAGGACATGGCCTCAGAATAGAGGGGCATCCTTTTAGAATGGAGATGGGGAGCAATTTCTTCAGCCAGAGTGGTGAATCTGTAGAATTCTTTGACACAGGCAGCTATGGAGGCTAAGAATTTATGTATATTTAAGGCAGAGGTTGATAGATTTTTGATTAGTCAGGGCATGAAGGGATATAGGGAGAAACAGGAGATTGGGGCTGAGGGGAAAATTGAATTAGCCATAATGAAATGGTGGAGCAGTCTTGATGAGCCAAGTGGCCTAATTCTGATCCTACATCTTATGGTCTTATGGTTTTAAAGTTCTGTCTGTCTGTATCTTGTTTTATGGCGGTTGGCATCCAGCTTAATGGTGCATTACTGCCACCCTCTGCTCCAGAATGTGCACTAGACATACATTCTAAATCCCTTCACCCAATCACACACACACACAAACCTACACTTCACCCTCCCATCTTTGACCATCCTAGTATCCTATTCCTGTTTATTCGTCATATTCTATAAAAAACCCTTGTACCCCTTAAAAACGCTAAAAATACCCGGACTTGTGCTCTCTCACCCATGCCCAGCAACCCTTTTAATGTGAATTCCTGCATCCCCAACTCCCTTAATTTATTTCTCATCATCTCTCTCTGTATCCCATACTTCCTGCAACACAAAACTACATGTTCTACTGACTCCTCTTCCTGACATTCCTCACACAATCCTGTCTGGTGTTTCCCTATCATTTTCAATGTTTTGTTTAATGCACAGTGCCCCAGCCTTAACCTAGTCCACACAATTTCCTCTCTTCTGTTTCCATTACCTACCCTAGTAACTGCAACACTCTTTTGTATTTGATATAAATGCCTCCCTTTCCCCTCCCTGTCCCATCTTTCTTGCCACATTCGGTTGACTTTTTCCCAGATTACACACTTAACCTCTGCTTTACTGATACTAATGTGCATTTCCACATTTTCTTTCTTTAACGCCCTCTTTGCCAACTCATCCACCCTCTCATTCCCCTTCACCCCTACATGTGCTGGAACCCATAGAAATTTTACCTGACCTCCCAGATTTGCAATTCTTGTAACTAACTGAAGGACTTCATAAAGTACATCTTGCCGACTGTTTGCGTGAAAAGACCTTAAGCTTGCTAGAACTGAGGATGAATCTGAACATATCAATGCTTTGGCTTGTCTGGCTTTCTGCACCCATTGCAACGCAACCAACACTGCCAGCATCTCCACTGTAAACACCCCTAACTTATTAGATGTTCTTCTGCTGATTCCAATTTCTTTTGCTGGTATTACCACCCCAAACCCTGTCACTTCTGTTTCAGGTTCCTTCGCACCTGGTTTTAAAGTTTAGAATCCCAAGTTCTTTTAATTTCTTGTCATAACACACATTTTTCTAATTAGGAATTAACTGGGCAGCTCTGATCAGCTGTTTTCTGTCTCCATATTACCCAGTTTAAGAGGATACAGGCTTCACTAGTGCTGAAATGTTTTTGATTGATTAAAGCCAATGTTTTAGTTGGCATTTGAGTAGCATTGATGTAATGTCTTGATGTAATAGTGGCTCAGATTTTGCTGGGGTTTGCCAGCATTTAGCCCTGTGAGATGCAAAGAAGTTCAAGACTCCCATGTACTAGCCAGGATCTTCCAGCCATTTCCCAACTCTACTTCTCTGCTGCATGCAGACTGTAGACCCTGCTCTGGGATACTGGGACAGGTTTGATACGGGAAGTACCCATGAGCCTATTCACTTCAGTGGAGAATTTATATTTGAAAGGTATGAAGGGAAGCATGAAGTAAGTTAAATCGCCTAAATATTTGTTTGTGATAGTGTTTTATTTTAATGTTATCAGGTGATTTTAATGAAAATAGTATTTGTGGATAACATCAGCTAAGAACTATTACCAGAGTAATTTGTATTGAAAGTAACAGGCTTGTGACAACATTTCTCCATTGGTGACTTGTGACAACATTTCGTCTTGAGGCAGAAGTGGGGAAGGCAACTCAGAATGCTAGGGACTGCAGCTGGCCCTTGTGCACCCTTGAAAAACTTCTAACAGATGTAGGGAAATTTGGTCCCATCCGCAGCCAGCTGGGCAGTGTAATACTGTGACATTGGAAGGAAGGACGGATCGAACAGAACTCAGGGTGCTCAGGAATTTGGTGGTGCTGGATATGTAGAATTTGCAGACTTACAACAGATGAGAACTAAATCTATTTAGTTTCTTTTAATTAGCGCTGTATATAGGAACCAAAAGAAGAACACTGTAGAAGCTGGAAATCTGAGAATAAGAACAGAAAATGCTGGAAATACTCAGATATCATCTGTTGTGAGAGAAACACAATAAATGAAAGGTTACTGACCCAAAACATTCTCCAGAAATGCTGCCCAACTGAATGACTTTTCTAACTAGTGTTCTCTGTTTTATTTCTCTCCATAATAACTTTGTGGTTCACAATCAGAATACAGAAAATTTGGTAATCTGCCTTTAGTCGAATTGATGACTGAACTGTTGCAGGTGACTAGGATTGATTTTATGCATTTAATTTGTATGTAGTGTTTCTCACACATATCTACCTTTTTCCTGAGAAATTATCCTGGGTTTATTTTGCAAAGTTGTGATATTTTTGTAATGATAAATTGTATTTTTCTGTAATCTTTAAAGAGATGCTAATTTCTTAGCACAATTTTTACTTTACAACAGACCAGAGCAGGAGCACATGCCTCCTAATCTCCACCTTAACTTGTGCTTTAGCTATGTAAACAAGATATTTTCAAGTAATTTTAACTACATTTCTTTGTTATGCCTGTGGATGATAATGTAAACCAGTGCAATTCTTCATCTTACCATAAACATACATCAATTTATTGCCAACAAGGGGATCTGTGAAATGCTGTCCTTTAAGGTTAGCTGGTTGCTGGTGTTTATTCAACATTGGATACACACCCTTAATACATCTCCCTGAGCCTCCTTCTTACTCTGTTTTATTTTACAAGGGGTGATTGATAAGTTCGCAGCTTAAGGTAGAAGGAGTCAATTTTAGAAAACCTAGCATATTTTTTTTTTTCAACATAGTCCCCTCCTACATTTACACACTTAGTCCAATGGTCGTGGAGCATACGGATCCCACCTTGGTAGAAGTCGGTGTCTTCGACCTCCAGAAAATGGTCCACAGCAGGGGTGATTGGTCAAGTCCGTGGCCTAAGGTAGAAGGAGATGAGGTATTAACTTCAAACTTTCTGCATAATCACTCAAAGAGTTGAACTGCACATGCATATAACGAAAGCTGTATAACTCATCTCCTTCTATCTTAGGCCGCAAACTTTTCAATCACCCCTGCTGTGGACCAATTTCTGGAGGTCCAAGACACTGATCTCTACAAAGATGGGATTCGTATCCTCCACGACCACTGGACTAAGTGTGTAAATGTAGGAGTGGACTATGTTGGAAAATAAATATGCTAGGTTTTCTAAAATTGACTCGTTCTACCTTAAGCCATGAACTTATCAATCACCCCTCGTATAGTAATGGTTTATCAGTGAGGATCCATGTGAGAATTCTGGCAATATTATGCTATTCTATATAGTTCATTTTCAACAATTACAGTAAGAATGATATTGTCATTTAGCTGATCCCGTGATCTAATCTGGGAGGTGATGGCAATAAAAACATGGAAAACTCAACACAATTAATCCAAATAAATCTTCAACTACAATTTCTTATGTAATTATGAGACTAATTAATTGCCTTTGGACAACAAGTATATGTTTACATTTTAAGTATTTTTAAATGAGATATGCAGTAATACATAGGCAACAAACGTTTAATTTTTTTTAATATAGTTTATTTCAAAATGTATAGGCATCAATGGTGTTAAATGCACTTACTGCCTGTCCATAATTTCTCTTACATAGGTGATGGTAAGCTGCCTTATTGATCATTTGAAGTCTGTAAAAATACTAGGGCCATCCTGTGATTAGAGAGCTCCACTGTTTGACCCATTAGTAACAAAGGAATGACAATATATTTCTATGTCAAGTTCAAAATTGGCTTAGCTTGGGCATAAAGTCAAATTGTTATAATGAATGCACTCATTTGAATTATTGCTGCAATTATACTAATGTCATTGACTCAAGACAAGTCAATATGACTTTTTTTCTGTAGTCAATTAACCACCTTTAATAGCACTATATTTCATTTAGGAATGTTCATGCAATTATATAGTGTGGTATGTGGTATTGACTTATTTCCTTGCCTTCTCCATTGCTATCTGTAGAAGTCATAAAATAACACAAGCATCTTGCTGTATGAAAGTGTTTGAAACTTCCTGCAAAACCTCATTTCCCATGTTTTTTTTTATGAAAGCAGAGACTGTTGTGCAAACATTATTTTTCCAGTATTAGAAACATCCTTTAAATGTGTGATCAATAAGAATCAATATTAAAGCAGTACATGAAACTTGACCATTCAAGTTGAAAGTAGGTATATCTTTAGATGTTCGGATAATGGGTCTTAAATATTTGTATAATGTACACTATTTTATGACAGTGTTGACTACTAATGAATGCCTAATTTTGGATTAAAATGGTAACAACTGTGAAAATAAAGGTTTTGATGTCTTGTATTTTAACTTAACGTGAGTTCTTTGTTTCCTGTTGTGTCATGTCAGATCAAAAATGGCAACAGTGTTCATGTAACTGAGGAAGAAGTAAGATCTACAAAAATTCAGTGCTTAATTAACGTAATATAAATTACAATGGATAAGCATCATAAACAGTTTCTAGAATGTGGCCCAATCCTTATGTTTGTAATAACTATGTCCTTCATTATTATATATCTATTGATTTGTAGTTACCTCAAATGATCAAGTTGTGAATGTATATGATTTGTATATTGTTTGCAAAGACATTTGTAACTTCACACTGAAATTGTACTATTTTTCTTTACTGACATGCTATAGTAAAATAAATACTTAAAATTTGAACAAAAGCATGTTGTCTCAGATTTCTTAAGATAGTTGTCAGTTAAATTTGAAGCGACTTATATGCTGTTTACAACGTATTTTAATTTAGACTTTAATGATTTTTGTAGTGATAATTTATGTGACTTGAACAAACCATTGGGTTATAAATGTTACTTGAAGCCTTTGTATTGTCCTGTCCCCAGGGCATTCATTGCCACTTAACAATCATTTTAAATTTTTGATGTACAGTTACTTATTGGCAAACAGATGAATTAATAGAGAATGAAGAACAATTACATAACTTGTCCAGGTTGTTGTTGCTGAAGAAAGAACAATTCCTTGTTCTTGAAATAGCTCAAGGAGTTTTCTTTTAAACGCACAAATATAGGTGACTGCTCCCTCAGTCTGCCATTTCATCCAAAAGGATAACAGCATTGGCAATACAATTTCATGATTAGGATCAAGCAGACACAGGGAAGAACAACATCAGAGGAATGGGCTAGCAACTGATGTAAGGTAGGAATTGAATGCAGATGATTTTTGAGTTCCTTTTCAGCACTGATTGCAGGTGGGCTGTGGAAGATAAACATAATGTGTTCACCTACATCACTATTTGCCACTAAAGATGGCGAGAAGGACCGTTATTGCTGTGAATGTACTCAGCACGCACAAAGGAAAAGTGACAAATAATTCCAAGCCAAGATAATGCTTTGCATGGAGGTAATGTCGCAAGTTTAACCGTTGAGCCTTTGAAACTTGGAAGTAGTATGTTACCCATGATATCTCTACTCTGTTCATCTGGGAGGTAGGGAGGAAAGAGCCTTTTTGTGTAATTCTGAGGAAGCCCGGATGTAATGCTGGCACCCATTTCACTGACAGCGCACTACAACACCATCGCACTAAATGTTCAGTTCAATGCATAGATGGGACAATCAAGTGCACAATGAGAAACCTTTTTATAAGGCAAATAGAAAATGTTCTCTAACACGTAGATCTGATTCATCAAGGCAATATTCTTTATTGCGTTAAGAATGTCAGTCAGTCGGTCATTGAGAAAAGTGGATAAACCACTTGTTGACAACTGCAACTTATGGCATGAAAGTATGGCCTAAAACCATTGCTCTATTTTGGCCTTTGAGCTTAAAATACAAGAAAAAGGAGGAGTAAGTCAGCTGGCCACCCAAACTGATCCTCCTTTCAAGGGATTATGATCTTTGTCCTCAGTTCCTTTTTCCTGCTTGATAACTTTACTCTTGATTCCCCATTTGATTTAAAGTCTCAATGACTCTGTAAAATTTAATCACAATATTCAGTGTACTTAATGTCATAGCATCAGAAGAATTCAAAATGTTTAGAGCTCTTTGAGGAAAGAAACACCTTTTCTTTCCAACTTAAATGGTTAACATGAGATCATGCCCTTTGGTTCTAGATTTCTTCAGTAGGGGAAAATATCCACACAAAACATAAGAAAGAAAATCTAGTGACTGTGGCTTTCAAGCCTCCAGGGCACATATTTGTTCAAGAGGCCTTGGAAAATATGTGAATACATTCTCCTAATTTGTACATTGTTATGTTCATTGTTAATTTGCTGCAGTTGGAGCAGAAGACTTCAGGCTGAAATTGCTGCTGGAACATCATGTGAACAGGATATTTATAGGTAGATTTATTTATAGAAATCTACAGCACATTACAGGCCCTTTGGCCCACAATGTTTTGTCGACCATGTAACCTAATCTAGAAACTGCTTAGAATTACCCTAATGTATAGCCCTCTACTCTTCTAAGCTCCATGTACCTCTCTAAGAAGCTCTTAAAAGACCTTATTGTATCCGCTTCCGCCACCGGCAGTGCATTCCACGCACCCACCACTCTCTGTGTGAAAAACTTATCTCTGACATCCCCTTGGTATCTATTTCCAAGCACCTTAAAACTATGCCCCCTCGTATTAGCCATTTCAGCCCTGGGAAAAAGCCTCTGGCTATCCACATGATCAATGCCTCTCATCATCTTATACACCTCTCTCAGGTCATCTCTCATCCTCTGTTGCTTCAAGGAAAAAAGGTCAAGTTCACTCAACCTATTCTCATAAGGCATGCTCTCCAATCCATAGCTATGTTTGTACATAGCTCTATTTGGCTTATAGAGTGCTGTCAATCAGCATACCAATGCATTAGACTTCTCTTTTGCAAACTTTAAGCATGAGAATGAGATCTGTGAGAAGAGTGAAGCTGGAGAGTTGAGGTCTTCTCAGACCTGCATGAAGATGGCAGAGTTCATGATGTCCACAAGGTTCCAGATGGCTTCCATCTTGTAACACACCAGCTCCTCCCGACTGCTATCATCACCTCACTGGTGATGTTTTCTATGCTCTCTGATCACCCAGCGTACAACTCCAGTCATCTTTTGCACCACAAATCCGTGCTGTTGTTCCGTTCTGGTTTTATGGTAATCTCAGCCAGTGGATACCAAGCAGCTTACTCTGATGCCAAGTGACTGGCCCATGTAACCATAATTCACTCCCAATGATCGCAGCTTTCAGTACCTGGCCCCTCTCATCTCCACCAACCACCTACCCCAACCCCTAGAACACTAGTCATATTCAGTGCACCGGGGAATTAGTCCATCTCACAGCAGCTGTTGCCTTCAAGATTTCCTCTGCTTTTCAAAGCAACACACAAAATGCAGGTCGGGCAGCATCAATGGAGAGGAAGAAACAGTTGAGGGGGTCAGAAGCGAGAGTAGCTGCAACTACTAAAGTGAAAGTATTTAGGAAGCTGAAAGGTCTGAACGTAGGTAAGTCACCTAGACCAGATGGACTACACCCCAGGGTTCTGAAGTAGGTAGCTGAAGAGATTGTGGAGGCATTAGTCGTCATCTTTCAAGAATCACTAGATACTCTAAGAAGAGATGGTTACAAAAGACAGGAAATTATAGGCTAATTAGGTAAGTATTATTAGGAAAGAGGTTTCGTTACTTGAGGGTATGTTTTTCTCTGCCCTGAAGATCTGTTGAAATTCTTTGACAAAATAAGAGGCAGTATAGACGAAGGAGAGTGAGTGGAAGTTGATTACTTGGATTTTCAGTAGGTCATTGACAAGATGCCACAAATGAAGCTGCTAAACAAGTTAAGAGCCAATGATATTACAGGAAAGATACTAACATGTATAGAAGATTGGCTGACTGGCTGGAGGCAAAGTGTGGGAATAAAGGGGGCCTTTTCTGATTGGCTACTGGTGACTAGTGGTGTGCTGCAGGAGTCAGTTTTGGGACTGATTCTTTTCATGTTATATGTGAACATAACATGATGAAAGAATTGATGGCTTTGTGACCAGTTCTGTGGATGATACAAAGATAGGTGGAGGGGCAGGTAGTGCTGAGGAAGCAGAAAGTCTGCAGAATGATTTAGGCAGATTAGGAGAATGGGAAAAGAAATGGCAGATGGAATATAGTGTAGGGAAGTGTATGATCATGTATTTTGGTAGAAGGAATAAAGGTGTAGACTATTTTCTAAATGGGGATTTAATTCAGAAATCAGAAATGCAAAGGGACTTAGGAATCCCTGCGCAGGATTCCCTAAAGCAGGGGTTCCCAACCTGGAATCCAAGGACTCCTTGCTTAATGGTACTGATCCATGGTATAAAAAAAGGTTGGGAACCCCTTTCCTAAAGGTTAACTTGCAGGCTGAGTCAGTGGTAAGTAAGACAAATGAAATGTTGGCATTCATTTTGAGAGGACTAGAATATAAAAACAAGGATTTAATGCTGAAGCTTTATAGGGAATTGGTCAGACCCCACTTGGAGTATTGTAGGCAGTCTGGGCCCCCTATTTAAGAAAGGATGTGCTGACTTTGGAGCGGCGCAAGAGGAGGTTCATGATAATGATCCCAGGAATGAAAGAGTTAATGTATGAGGAGTGTTTGATGGTTCTGGGGCTATACTCACAGGAATTTAGAAGAATGGGGGCAGATCACTTTGAAAACTATTGAATACTGAAAGGCCTAGTCAGAGTGGATGTGGAAAAGATGTTTGCTATATTAGGGAAGTCTGGGACCAGAGAGCACAGCCTCAGAATGGAAGGATGTCCCTTTAGATCAAAGATGAGGAGGCTTTTTTTAGCCAGAAGGTGGTGAATCTGTGGAATTTATTATCACTGACAGCTGTATGGTCAAGCCATTGGTATATGTACAGCAGGGGTTGATAGATTCTTGATTAGTAAGAGTGTCAAAAGTTACAGGGAGAAGGTAGGAGAATGGGGTTGAGAGGGATAATAAATCTGCCATGATGGAATGGCAGAGTGGACTTGATAGGCCAAATGGTCTAATTCTGCTCCTATATTTTATGATCCTGTGGTCTTATCCCATGCATATTGCGAGGAAGGTGGTCATATATTCAGACTTGAAGTGCATTAAGGTCAGCAAGTCCACGATATGAGACCCTTCCTCAGGAGTCCTGATGTGCTTGGCCTGCTGAGATTCTCCAGCATTTTGTGTGTGTTGCTCGGAATTCCCAGCATCAGCAGAATCTCTCATGTTTATGCTTTACAATATTTGAAATTTTCTACATCCTTATTGCTCAATAATATATTAATTAAGAGCACAAGCTGCAATCGACCAACACATCTTTGATCCAAATATGTTACTTCTGGATCAGAAGCAGAAGAATCATTGAAAAGTTTGTCCAGCGGTGGGCCAACGTTCCCCAAAGCTCTTATCACCTGTGCCGCTGTGGATATGCGTGGCCTGTGTCTGTGCACCCGGGGGAGCTGAAATCCATGAATTGCTGCATTGTACAAGTGTCACTTTTAAACAAGGTCTCCTGCTGTGAAAGGTTGGACAAGAATTACGTTGATAAAGCCAAATGGATGTGGTTAGGAATAAGGTACCTTGCTAACCTGACAATATTCTTTTGACAAACAAGAGAAAATCTGCAGATGCTGGAAATCCAAGCAACAAACACAAAATGCTGGAGGAACTCAGCCGGCCAGGCAGCATCTATGGAGAAGAGTACATTTGATGTTTCGGGCCGAGACCCTTCAGCAGCATAGTCTTTTGACTTTGTTACTCTGGACGACAGAATTATGTAGATGCTTACTTGGACAGATACAGAGCAAACAGTCTAATACAATACATATCTTTGCTCTAACAGTGGCTGCAGTCTCCCTTATACTCAGGTCAACTAACGGAGCACCTCTGCGATGGTAAGTACAACCACCTTGTCTGTTCTACCATCCATCTACTCCTGGCTGCTTTATCTGCAAGGCAAAGGAAAAAGTGACTCTCATTGTGTGGCCAGAAAATGGCTGCCATGGCAGAGCCTGTTCAATGTGCCTGCATGTGCTTGTGTGCCTGTAGTTATATGTGTATGTGCAATGGGGTCGTCTGTGTCTAGATGGGTATATGCATGTGTAATTTATGCTATGCAATGTTGAAGCAGTGCTGGCTTCATTTGATGGGCTTTGTGGGTTAATACAGCAACTTCGAAAGGACTGCTTTCCTGGCCCTGTTGCCAGGCCCTTGCTCCGAGTATCTCTCTAGCAACTCCTCATTTTCAGTGCCTCAGCTCAGTACAGAGTGGCCTTTGTGCTTTCCTGGATAAATGGTGCATCCCATAACTACTGGGATACTGAGAACGCAATGTGTAAACCAAAAAGCTCATTCACCTCTCTCTTGAAGCACCATTCCTGTCGACTCACTTAAGAAATCTCAAAATGGCTTCCAAGAGTGGTGTGATCCTGTAGGCTCTGAAGTCCTATTGTTTAGCGGAGGTCAGTTCCAATGGTGCACAGGATTGGTTTACTACGAAGTAGCTACTATGTAGATATTGAGACAATAGTACACTAGGTGTACAAGTATTCCCATGGGACGGATTACACCTGTACTGCAGTTTATACTTTTATTCAAGATTCAAAGAAATCCTAAGCCCTGGTATTCTAAGCACTGTGTTATGTGCATACTTACAGCCCACTTTGCCACGGCAGGCTTGGTCATCATTAGCCAAAGATTGATATTATTGCAGCGTATGCCACATACATGCAGTGTGCATGCAGAATTAGTATGGAACCATGCAGAGCACTGCATGTGAGCCTGAGGCAATTTGTAAGGGTGTAATTAAGATACACGATCTACACTGCACACAGCGGAGCCTGTGATGCCAAGGACTTGACCAAAGCTATCAGGTTTCTTGGCTTGCATGCAATTTATTCTGCAATATTCAAAAAAAAAGAGGCCTTTAATGCTGTACAGATGCCGTTATGAGGTTTGAAGAGCATTAACATTTGTAACCACATATTAAAATTACTTGAGAGAAGATCTAACAGTTCTATGGCATTTCACTGTTTTCAAAACCAATGGATGGTTATCTGCATTGAAGGTATTTGAGGGAATATTGTTGATTGGGTTTAACTTAAATTATAATAACAAGACCTGAAGAAAGGCTCTCTTTCTATGCTTTCTTTGTTGAAGGCTCCAAACTTGGACAAGTTAAGCACTGCAGTTTGCTCAAATTAATAAAGGATTCAATGAACTCCAGTTTTACGCACTGAATTCACAAAAATTTGTTTGTATATCCCTTCCTGCCAAATTACAATTGAAATAAAATCCAAAATAGTTTGATTTATTTTGTTGATTGATTTATTTCCCCAGCAAGCTTAAAACCTGCTGTTCTGACCTGTTGTAACTTGCAATATAAAACAATTTAAAGAGCTCAGTTAACTCAAACAGCATGTGAATAAAATGTAATGATAACTCAGAGCCAAGTTAGAACCTAAGATTAAATCACACTGACCCTCTCCAGTGAAGTGCTCCCTCAACACTTCCAGTGCACAGCTCTGAGAGAGAATAATGACTCTATCTCCGTTAAAATCTGCTACATGCGTGATAGTGAGTAGATGAATTTGAAAAGTGTGTGAGATTTATATGTATTTATAGGGTGAAATTATAAAATAAAAAAAAGTTTCAATGAAAAGAAAGGTCTGAATATGTTTTCACAACCTGCAGATCAGAGTATTTTTCTAGTTCAAAGTTTCTGCTGCTGAATCATAGACTAATAAGTCAAAAGTCAACTTGTGTAGATTGTTTATATGTAGATTTTATTCTGAGTGTTGTGCAGATTGTTTATTTAAGTATATATTTTAAAGGAAAGTGAAAAATTGATTTGGAGATGCATCCAAATGTGCACACTAACATCAAAGCACCATATACCAAGGCCAACATATGGTATTAACACTTCTCTCAATGATATAAAGCAATCAGAAAGAATAGATAACTTGCCCATATAAATTCAAAATAAGAATCTCCAACTAAAGATGTTTAGAGAACAACTGAAGCCTTTTAAACAGAAGACTAAGTTAAAATTAGCCTTATTACTACAAAGGCTGACGTTTCTTGGATGAAGAAAGAAATTCGATTGGAAGAGTTTTGTAAGAAGTGATGTCATAAATCTCACTTTGATAGAAAGAGATTTGCAGCACAGAAGGAAGCTATTTGGCTGATTGTATCTCTGCCAGCTCTTTGCTGAAGCTATCCAATTCTATTCCCAACTGTGCTGTCCCCACAACCCAGAATTTTTCTATGCTTCACATATTTATTCATTTCAAATGATATTGTGATTTCTACTGACATGCTGTCTGAGTTAGACTCTACACTTGTCTTCACTCTGAACTTGTCCCTTCACCTCCAAGAGAATGCTTTTAAACTGTTAATTCTTTGTCAATGATTCTTTGGTCAAAGGGAATAATTATTTTTCCAGCTTATCACAACGTGACTTGGTGAAACCTTAATAAATGACATTTTGCTTTTACTGCCCTCATGAACATAGTTCCCATATCTGAAGTTATTCATCATAAAGTAATGTCGACCAATTATAATGCAACACAAGATCAAAATATTAAAAGTTTTGCAGAAGAAAAGATAAAATAAGCCAACAAAATTGTGAAGAAAGACTTGCAAGGAATGTTGAATGATGATATGTTTTTTTAGAAAGAAATTTTTAAAGGAAAATGAGACCAAATTGTTGTGTGGTGGATAGTGAAGATGGAGTTGTAGATCGATGGACTGACTGGATGGGGAAAGAAGAGCAAGTGACTCTTCAGCCTGGAGAGGTGTGAAATAATCAAACAAGACCACTAAGTGGTAGGGATCTTAGAGATAGAAAAGCATAGATGGACAGATTTGGAAGGTATCAAAGTAGTAGATAAGGTGATTAAGATGGTATTTGGGATGTTCTTCTTCATTGTCCAAGGCACAGAATAAAAGTACGAGGAAGTCAAGCTATGCAAAGTGTTTTGATTAGATCATAGCTGAGGTACTGTATAGACTGGTCAACTATTTAGAAGAAGGATATGATGGCTCAAGAGAGAATATTCAAAGGATTTGTTATGATATTGCCAAGACTAGAAATTTTTAGATATGTGGAAAGATTTTCTCAAAGGAGTTGAATAAAATTATAAGACACTAGATGAGAGTGGGAAGTAATATTTTCTCTCAGGTCAAAAACAAATGGTATTTATTTGCAGCGGTATCCTTCGCACAGCAAGTGGTGAAGTTCTGGAGCTCGCTGATTATTAATGTGGGGGAGGTAGGAATTCTCACTATGTACATAAAGAAAGTGGGAGAGCACTTTGTGTGTAGGAAGCAGCAGATGGAGTCTGAGACAGTTGCTGCATCTCTCTGTCCCCATCTCAGGAATCAGACCAGCCACACAGATCCTCACACTCCCATGGCTACCTGACTCTCCATCCTCTCAGCCTGCCTCATATCAGGGCCCCATTCCTCTCCCCCAGTTTCTTTCTCTCTATATTGGATTCATTCCAATGAGAAGTTCTTCCATACTGGTGCCTAAGGAATGTCGTCCTTCTTGAATTGTTGTTTCTGCTTTTCTGTATCTCTATTTTCTGCAGGTTTTCTCCCCTTTCTCTAGAACAGAAGAATAATGGAGTTTCCCTGGTACTTATTTTCCATGACACCAGCCTTCGCATTCAACATAAAATTCTGTGCAACATCCACCAGCTTCAACATGATCCAGAAATGTCTTGACCTCCCCTCTCTCCGTGTGTCTTTGTGCCTCCTTGGCCCTCTCCTGCATCTGTAGATATCAGATCTGCTTTCCCACTGAATCCGAGGAGATGCAGCATTGTTCCATTCACCTCTTCCCTTCCCTCCAACACAGGCCCATGCTTCACTATTTATCAATGCTTCTTACTACCTAATCTATCTTAACCTATCTCTACGTGGGCTATTGCCTTACAGCGCATTTCTTCCCTTTCCCCCGGTTCTGCCTTAACCTTCTGAGGAAGGGCTGCAGCCATGAAAATCTGACTGATTACTCTGCTGCTTGACTGGCTGAGTCCCCCAGCAATTCTGTTCTCATTTCAGACTCCACCATCATTGCTTTGCCTTCGTCTCAAGAGCCTTTTTACTTTTGTGTATAGCTCTGCACAAAAGGCCAAATGGCAACATCTTTGATGTGATTCTGTGATACCGTGAGTACAACACCAGTAAACACAGGCTCCATTTCCCAAGCACGCACAATCCCAATGCTCAATCATGTCAATACAGAAACAAATGTCACCACAAAATAAACATCCCACACCAATAACAGAAAATCTGCAGATGCTGGAAATCAAAGCAACACACACAAAATGCTAGAGGAACTCAGTAGGCTAAGTACCATCTATGGAAAAGAGTAAACAGTTGATGTTCTGGGCTGTCGGATTTCTGATGAAGGGTTTCAGCCTGAAACGTCAACGGTTTACACTTTTCCATAGACGCTGCCTGGCCTGCTGAGTTCCTCTAGCACTTTGTGTGCATTACATCCCACACCAAGTTAGAAGTAAATTCTTGCTGTTCTGTGTACAAATGACAACTTTATTCTTGTGTGTGATCCTTCATACCATTCTCTGCTAAGGAGATCCCCTGCCTTGGCACATGGGTGGCAGGAATGAGTAGGGGCTGCTAATTTTTTAGTGCTGGCGGTGGTGGCAAATGTCTGTGGCAATTTCACAGTTTGGTGCCAGGACGCCGGTCTGCAAACTGCACTGTCTCAGCACACAGGAGTAGGCAGGCCTGTCTGGCTTACAGGCAAGCAACAGTAAGGGCATTGATGAAGTTGCAAGCGTGGGTAGAGCAGTGTCCTTTTCACGGGGGAAGCCTGCCCGTGCTTAAAGGAACCACAGGATCTCCTTCAGAGTAGCACTAGCAATCTGTTGGAGGCCTGACTTTGTCTGAAGTCTTCTAATGAGTCCTTTGCAGGAGAACCCGTGTATGGTCACCTGAAATCCACCTACTAATGTGTCTCATGTGGATTCCCTACTTCTTTGCCATCTTTTAAATTAAATGCAGATGTCATTATTCCAACTGGTGACAAGCGCTGCGAACGCCAGTAATGCTGTAATATACACAAAACGCTGGATGAAGAGTCCTGATGAAGGGTCTTGGCCCAAAATGTCGACTGTTTATTCCTTTCCACAGATGCTGCCTGGTCTGCTGAGTTCCTCCAGCATTTTGCATGTATTACTTTGATTTCCAGCATCTGCAGAATTCTCCCTTGTTTGTGGTCCAGTAACACTGTGTCTTTGCCGAATCACCTCATGAAACAAGGAGATATCTAATCGTTGAGTCACTTTGCATGGGTGAAATGCCCCTTGTCTATCAGGCAAACATTAAACCTGCACTGACACATTTTATTCTCTCTGCATTCCTGTACAGTCCTGTCCCAGATGCAATCTCTCACCTGTACACCGGGGGCAATTTACACTGACTCCGAAACCGCATGTGTTTGAGACGTGGGAGGAAACGGGAGCACCCAGAGGAAGCCCATGTGGTCACAAGGACGGTATGCAAATCCCACACAGACAGCACAGGTGGTCAGAATTGAACCTGGATTGCTGGAGCTGCGTGACAGCAGCTCCACGAAATGTGCCCCTGTCATGCAGTCCCTGCATTACCTGACTAAGCTGCAGCTTCTGACTCTGTGAGATGTTGTGCTAGATGGGAGAAATGTCAACTCACATTATCTTTGGCTGAAAAATTGTATGACAGCACTAGCACTGGGGAAGCAGCCTGCAACACATTCTTAGCGACAGGAGAGGTACCAGAGGACTGGAGGATAGCCAAAGTTGCTCTGCTGTTTAAAATGAGGCTCTAACCAGAAACCAGGAAATTATAGGCCAGTGAGTCTGACATCAGTTGTGGGAAAGTTATTGGAATGTATTCGAAGAGACAGGAGATTTAAGTACTTGGATGGACATGGACTGATTAAGGATAGTCATCATGGCTTCATGCTGGTAGGTCGTATCCAACTCATCTTATTCCTTTTTTTGAGGAAGTTTCCAGGAATGGGGATGACAGCTAGGCAATGGATGTTGTCTACATGGAATTTAATAAGGCACTTGACAAGGTCATGTATGGGAGGTTGGTCAAGAAGGTTCAATTGCTTGGCATTCAGGATGAGGTAGTAAATTGAATGAGACTTTGGCTTTGTGGAAGAAGCCAGAGAGTGGTAGTTAGAGGATTGCCTCTCTGACTGGAGGCCTGTGACTAGTAGATTGCCTCAGGGATTGGCGCAGGGTCCTTTGTTGTTTGTTATCTATATCAATGATCTGGATGATAGTGTGGTTAATTGGATCAGCAAATTGCAGATGACACCAAAATTGGGGGTGTGGTGGACAGTGAGGAAGGCTATCATGGCTCCAGAGGGATCTGCAGCAGCTGGAAAAATGGGCTGAAAAATGGTAGATGGAATTTAATGCAGACAAGCGCGAGGTTTTGCACTTTGGATGGACTAACAAGGGTAGGTCTTACACAGTGAATGGTAGGGCACTGAGGAGTGTGGTGGAACAAAGGGATCTGGTAGTACAGGTATCTAATTCATTGAAAGTGGAATCTCTAGTAGACAGGGTTGTAAAAGCTTTTGGCACATTGGCCTTCATAAATCAATGTGTTGAGAACAGAAGATGGGATGTTATGTTGAAATTGTATAAGACATTGTGAGGCCTAATTTAGAGTATTTTGGTCACCTACCTACAGGAAAGATTTAAACCAGGTTAAAAGTATGCAGAGAAAATTTACAAGGATGTTGCTGGGACGGCCTGAGTTATGAGGAAAGATTGAACAGGTTTGGACTGTATTCTTTAGGACATAGAAGATAGAGAGGAGATTTGATAAACAACAGGAATTCTGCAGATGCTGGAAATTCAAGCAACACACATCAAAGTTGCTGGTGAACGCAGCAGGCCAGGCAGCATCTATAGGAAGAGGCGCAGTCGACGTTTCAGGCCGAGACCCTTCGTCAGGACTAACTGAAGGAAGAGTGAGTAAGGGATTTGAAAGCTGGAGGGGGAGGGGAAGATGCAAAATGATAGGAGAAGACAGGAGGGGGAGGGATAGAGCCGAGAGCTGGACAGGTGATAGGCAAAAGGGGATACAAGAGGATCATGTGACAGGAGGTCCGGGAAGAAAGACAGGGGGGGGGGTGACCCAGAGGATGGGCAAGAGGTATATTCAGAGGGACAGAGGGAGAAAAAGGAGAGTGAGAGAAAGAATGTGTGCATAAAAATGAGTAACAGCTGGGGTACGAGGGGGAGGTGGGGCCTAGCGGAAGTTAGAGAAGTCAATGTTCATGCCATCAGGTTGGAGGCTACCCAGACGGAATATAAGGTGTTGTTCTTCCAACCTGAGTGTGGCTTCATCTTTACAGTAGAGGAGGCCGTGGATAGACATGTCAGAATGGGAATGGGATGTGGAATTAAAATGTGTGGCCACTGGGAGATCCTGCTTTCTCTGGTGGACAGAGCGTAGATGTTCAGCAAAGCGGTCTCCCAGTCTGCGTCGGGTCTCACCAATATATAAAAGGCCACATCGGGAGCACCGGACGCAGTATATCACCCCAGTCGACTCACAGGTGAAGTGATGCCTCACCTGGAAGGACTGTTTGGGGCCCTGAATGGTGGTAAGGGAGGAAGTGTAAGGGCATGTGTAGCACTTGTTCCGCTTACACGGATAAGTGCCAGGAGGGAGATCAGTGGGGAGGGATGGGGGGGACGAATGGACAAGGGAGTTGTGTAGGGAGCGATCCCTGCGGAATGCAGAGAGAGGGGGGGAGGGAAAGATGTGCTTAGTGGTGGAATCCCGTTGGAGGTGGTGGAAGTTCCGGAGAATAATATGTTGGACCCGGAGGCTGATGGGGTGGTAGGTGAGGACCCTATTCCTAGTGGGGTGGTGGGAGGATGGAGTGAGAGCAGATGTACGTGAAATGGGGGAGATGCATTTAAGAGCAGAGTTGATAGTGGAGGAAGGGAAGCCCCTTTCTTTAAAAAATGAAGACATCTCCCTCGTCCTAGAATGAAAAGCCTCATCCTGAGAGCAGATGCGGCGGAGACGGAGGAATTGCGAGAAGGGGATGGCATTTTTGCAAGAGACAGGGTGAGAAGAGGAATAGTCCAGATAGCTGTGAGAGTCAGTAGGCTTATAGTAGACATCAGTGGATAAGCTGTCTCCAGAGACAGAGACAGAAAGATCTAGAAAGGGGAGGGAGGTGTCGGAAATGGACCAGGTAAACTTGAGGGCAGGGTGAAAGTTGGAGGCAAAGTTAATAAAGTCAACGAGTTCTGCATGCGTGCAGGAAGCAACGCCAATGCAGTCGTCGATGTAGCGAAGGAGAAGTGGGGGACAGATACCAGAATAGGCACAGAACATAGATTGTTCCACAAACCCAACAAAAAGGCAGGCATAGCTAGGACCCATACGGGTGCCCATAGCTACACCTTTAGTTTGGAGGAAATGGGAGGAGCAAAAGGAGAAATTATTAAGAGTAAGGACTAATTCCGCTAGACGGAGCAGAGTGGTGGTAGAGGGGAACTGATTAGGTCTGGAATCCAAAAAGAAGCGTAGAGCTTTGAGACCTTCCTGATGGGGGATGGAAGTATATAAGGACTGGACATCCATGGTGAAAATAAAGCGGTGGGGGCCAGGGAACTTAAAATCATTGAAAAGTTTAAGAGCGTGAGAAGTGTCACGAACATAGGTCAGAAGGGATTGAACAAGGGGTGATAAAACAGTGTCGAGGTATGCAGAAACGAGTTCGGTGGGGCAGGAGCAAGCTGAGACAATAGGTCGGCCAGGACAGGCAGGTTTGTGGATCTTGGGTAGGAGGTAGAAACGGGAAGTGCGGGGTGTGGGAACTATAAGGTTGGTAGCAGTGGATGGGAGATCCCCTGAGTGGATAAAGTCGTTGATAGTGTGGGAGACAATGGCCTGGTGCTCCTTAGTGGGGTCACGATCGAGGGGTAAATAAGAGGAGGTATCCGCGAGTTGTCGCTGTGCCTCGGCAAGGTAGAGGTCAGTACACCAGACTACAACAGCACCCCCTTTATCAGTGGGTTTAATAATAATGTTAGGATTAGTGCGGAGGGAGTGGAGAGCAGAGCGTTCCGAAGGAGTGAGGTTGGAATGGGGACAAGGTGCGGTGAAGTTGAGACGGTTGATGTCCCGTCGGCAGTTGGCAATAAAGAGATCCAGAGCAGGCAGAAGACCAGAGCGGGGTGTCCATGAAGAAGAGGAGGGTCGAAGACGGGAGAAGGGGTCATCGGTGGGGGTGGAAGAGTCCTTGCCGAAGAAGTAGGCTCGGAGACGGAGACGGCGGAAGAAAAGTTCCGCATCATGGCGAACACGGAACTCGCTGAGGTGTGGGCGAAGGGGGACAAACGTGAGACCCTTACTGAGAACAGAGCGTTCTGCCTCCGACAGTTGAAGGTCGGAGGGGATGGTAAAGACCCGGCACAGATGAGAGCTGGGATCAGAGGAGGGAGGGGGGAGGCTGGGGGTGTCAGTGGAGAGGGGAGGGTTGGGGTGAGAGGAAGATGGAGCCTCTGAGGGCCCAGGAGCTGACGGTGGGATCTGAGGAAGACGGGGCTGCGGAGTGGTGGTGGGGGAAGGGGAGACGGGAGTCACAACAGCAGCACATAAAGACCCGGCCTGGAGTTCAAGGCTGGAGTTGCAGTTGGTGGTTGCGTAATCACTTCGAATGTGTCCATGGTCGTTGCTGGAGTCCGGGTTTTGAATATGTCCTGAGGTGTTGGAGCCGCCGAGATCAATGGCAGGGGCCGCAATTGAAAGTTCATGCCTGCTAGCGTCGGGGCCGGCAGGCTCTGGAGTCCGTAGATGTAAGATCTTGCGATCTTTGCCTAACATGACAAAGTCAAAAAAACGGCGATTGCAGGCGTGGATCCGACGGAGGATGAAATAACGGGTAGGACCATTACAGACGGCGAAGAAAGTGTCCCGAAGGTGTGGAAGGGTCTGGGATAGGGACACCAAGTACCTCCTCATGGCGGAGAGCGTCGCCTTCAGAGCTTGACGGGAGAAGCGGCGAGAGGCAGAGTCAATAAAATGTGAGTACCTGGGATCCTCAGAAGGTCCAAATTGAGAGGCTTGGAAACGAATCCTAAAGCCAACTGGAGTAAGTTGGCGACGGAGGCACGTTCCAAGAAAGGATACATGGCTGTGATAGCGAGTTTGAGTCAAAGTGTGGTCGAAAAGTTGAAGAGCCGAAGAAATTACAGATGGGGAGCAGTGAGAGATGGTTTCACTGAACTCCCGTCGAAGAGAGGATCTAAACTTCTTCGGTGTAGGCATCACCGGAAGAGGCTTCGCAGTAGTGAATTTAAACGCAAACAACAGGAATTCTGCAGATGCTGGAAATTCAAGCAACACACATCAAAGTTGCTGGTGAACGCAGCAGGCCAGGCAGCATCTATAGGAAGAGGCGCAGTCGACGTTTCAGGCCGAGACCCTTCGTCAGGACTAACTGAAGGAAGAATGAGTAAGGGATTTGAAAGCTGGGGGGGGGGGGAAGATGCAAAATGATAGGAGAAGACAGGAGGGGGAGGGATAGAGCCGAGAGCTGGACAGGTGATAGGCAAAAGGGGATACAAGAGGATCATGGGACAGGAGGTCCGGGAAGAAAGACAGGGGGGGGGTGACCCAGAGGATGGGCAAGAGGTATATTCAGAGGGACAGAGGGAGAAAAAGGAGAGTGAGAGAAAGAATGTGTGCATAAAAATGAGTAACAGCTGGGGTACGAGGGGGAGGTGGGGCCTAGCGGAAGTTAGAGAAGTCAATGTTCATGCCATCAGGTTGGAGGCTACCCAGACGGAATAAAGGAGATTTGATACAATATTTGTAGATGTATACAAAATTATGAGGGGTATAGATAGGGCAAATGCAAACAGGCTTTTTCCGCTGAGGTTGGGTGGGACTATAACTAGAGGTCATGGGTTAAGGGTGAAAGGTGAGAAGTTTAAGGGAAACATGAGGGGAAACTTCACTCAGAGGGTCGTGAGAGTGAGCTGGCAGTGCAAGTGGTGCATGCGAGATCGAGTTCAACGTTTAAGAGAAGTTTGGAAAGGTGCATGGATCATAGGGATATGGAGGGCTATGGTCCTGGTGCAGGTCGATGGGAGTAGGCAGTTTAACTGGTTTTGGCATAGACTAGATGGGCCAAAGGGCCTGTTTCTGTGCTGTACTTCTCTGTGACTCTATGATTCTATAAAAACTTTAATTTGTCAGGAGGATAAAGAAATTCAGCATGTCCATATCAACTCTTATCAATTTTTATCCATGCACCATAGAAAGCATTCTGTTTGCGCTCATCACAGCTTGGTATGGCAACCACTGTCCACGTGATCACAAAAAACTAAAGAGAGTTTTGAACACAACTTAGAGGATCTCTGTAACCAGTCTGCCCCCCGTGGACTCTGTCTACATTTCTCATTGCCTCAGTAAAGCTCAGTAAATCAAACACCCTACCCACCCAGACATTCTCACTTCTTCCCTCTCCTATCGGCAGAAGATGCCCAAAGGTCTGAAATCACGTACCACCAGGTTCAAGTACGGCTTCTTCTCCGCTGTTATAAAACTATTAAATAATTCCCTCTTACGATAAGATGGACTCTTGACCTAATTATGACCTTGTGTTGGCCATGAAGGAATTAGAATATGGAAGAAAACACTGAACTCGAATGAGTCAAGGACAATGGAAGTAGATAAACCAATTGTCTTTGTTCTTGTCATGTGGTTGAAGGAATGAAGGCTGCCATTTTGTGAAACTGGTCCTTAACCTCCATTTTATGAACTGTTTTCTGAGGTGGTTTGCTCAGGAATGCTTTAAAGTGGACACAATGCTTCTCCTGATAATCTGCTGAACGAGAGATAATTTCCAAATAAGGAGTTATTTATGAGGAGTTCTTTGGTAATGTAGAACATGCAGGTTTATGAATGGGGGGGTTCTGTGTCTGATCGGAGTAACCCGAGCTGAGTGGCTGGCTGATTCAGAACAAACAGACATTAATTACAAGTTGATACTTGCAATAAGAGCAATTAGTTGATGCTGACTTGGACCAGAGCCACTGGATGCTGACACATGTTAGCCAGATAGGCCGGAGCCAAAGAGATTGAAACAAAACATGTGAACTGATGAGGAGTGTATAAAAGTGAGAGGCTTCAAAAGCAAAGCAGTGAGCTCTTTGGAGACTAACTATCACAAGGGAGGCTCCCCATAACAGGGGCTGGGAGAAGAAGTATTGATTATTTGGCCAAGGGGAAATGCCCTATTCATTGTTATAAATTGGAGAAGTTACCTGAGTGAGGAGTTGTAACAATAGAAGTCATGTTTTAAATTGTTGGCCCAAGGTCGCTGTAGTTATGTTGATGTTCGTGCAGAAATCATAAATTACAAACTTTGATAAATTCTGATTGGCTTAGTGAACTGCCTAACCTAGGCCAGTTGATAACACTCAACACTTGCACCTTATTTTTTACCTGTACAACACTTTTTCTGTAGATGTTCCATTTTATTCTGCACTCTGTTATCGGTTTACCTTGAACTACCTCAATGTACTGAGAAATAAATTAACCTGTGTGAACAGTATGCAAGACGATCTTTTCACTCTACCTCGGTACTTGTGACAATAATAAACCAATTTCTATTCCTGTTCCAATTCCTTCCACTGTTTTACCCTGGCTGCACCTCAGCAGCAATGACTCAGAAGAGAAAGGAATCTGACAGGAGAGGACAGTGGACCATTGGGGTAAAGGAAGGAGAAGGGACACTAGAGGGAGGTGTTGGGCAAGTAAGGAGAAGAAAAGGAGTATGAGGGGAGCCAGAGTGGGGAATGGAATGAAGGGGAAGGGGAGAGAAATTAGCAGAAGTTAGAGAAATCAGTATTCATGATATCAATGTTGGAGGCTACCCAGTTTTCGTTCCTCCAACACGAGAGAAAAAAATCCTTGTTGGAGGTCAGGGCATGAGAGAGTGCTTGCCTTTTTTTTATCAGTTTCTATTGTTTTGTCATGTTGACCTGAAAAATGTGGGGAAGCTTATGAATGTTGTGTAATGTTTTGGATGACGTAGGCATCATGATTGAACAGCCAGAGGGTGGTTGCCGCGGATCAGTTGGTCTGAAGAAACTGCTTCTGCCCTGTTTAATGCCCGGAATATCATGAGTAAAGGTGATGTTGAACATGGATCAGCATCTGGAGCTATAATGTTGTTGTCATTACAGAGACTTAGTTGAGAGAGGGACAGGTATGGGTGCTTAATGTCCCAGGGTTTTGATGTTTTAGGAAAGATAGTGAGGGAGGTGAAAGGTGGTAGTGGTGGGGGGAGGGGGGTTTTCACTACAAATCAGGAACAATGCCACCGCTGCGCTCAGAGGGGATGTAATGGAGGACTTGTCCACTGAGTCTATATGGGTAGAACTCAAAAAATATGAAGGGAGCAATCATACTACTGGAATTGTAATAGCCACCAGAACATTGAGGAACTAATTTCCAGGCAGATTAAGGAAAGGTGTAAATACAGTAGGGATGTTGTCATGGAGATCTTTTATGTTTCATCTGGGACCTTCTTAGTTCAAGAGGTTTAGCTGGGGCAGAATTTGTTAATTGCACCCAGGAAGGTTTTTTTAAATCATGTCCAACAAAAGGAAGGGCAAAACTGGATCCGGTGTTGGATAATGAGTCTGGCCAGATGACCAAACTCTCAGTGAGTGAGCATTTAGGGAAGTAACCAAAACCTACAGACCTTACAGGGGAGTATTAAACTGGAGCAGGACAAATTGCAAGGGCATCAGGCAGGAACCTTGGGGAGTTAATTGTGAACAGCTATTTTTGGGCAGGTCCATGTCTGACATATGCAAGGTGTTTAAAGACCAACTACACAGAGTACAGGACAGGCAGGTTCCAGTCTGAAGGAAGGACAAGGATGGCAAGGTAAGAGATCCTTGGATGTCGAGAGGGGTGATGAATTTAGTAAAGGAATAAAAGGATGTAAAGTTCAGAAAGCAGGAATCAAACAGAACCCTGGAGTCATAGAGTAATAGAAAATTACAGCACAGAAACAGGCCCTTTGGCCCATTTAGTCCATGCTGAAACATTTGAACCGCCTACTCCCATCGACCTGTACTGAGAAGATAGCCCGCCATACCCCTCCCGTCCATGTGCCTATCCGAACTGCTCTTAAATGTTGAAATTAAGCCCCAATGCACCACTTCCACTAGCAGCTTGTCCCACACTCTCTTTACCCTCAGAGTGAAGAGGTTTCCACTTATGTTCCCTTTAAACATTTTACCTTTCACCCTTAACCTATCACCTCTAGTTGTAGTCCCATCGAATCTCAGTGGAAAAAGCCTGCTTGCATTTACCCTCACTATACCTCTCATAATTTTGTGTACCTCTATCAAATCTTCTCTCAATCTTCTACCTTACAAGGAATAAAGTCCTTACCTATTCAATCATTTCATATAACTCAGAACCTCCAGACCCAGCAACATCCTTTTAATTTTCTCTGTACTCCTTCAACTTTATTGACATCTTTCATGCAGGTAGGTGACCAAAACTGCAAACAATTCTCCAAATTAGGCCTCACCAATATTTTATACAATTTCAACAAAACATCCCAAATCCTGTACTCAGTACATTTATGAAGGCCAATATGCCAAAAGATTTATTTATAGGACCATATCAACCTGTGAGACCACTTTCAATGAATTAGGCAATAAATTCATCTCCCCCATCTCTTTTAGCTCTACACATGGATTGCCATTCTGCTCTTCCAGAGGACCAATTTTGTTCCTTGTGATCCTTTTGCTCTTAACATATCTGTAAAATTCCTTAGAATTCTCCATCACCTTGTCTGCTAGGACAACCTCATGCCTTCTTTTAGCCCTCCTGATTTCTATCTTAAGTGTTCTCTTGCATTTCTTATACTCTATCAGCACCTCATTTGTTCCTACCTGCCTATACCTAGAACGCACCTCTTTTTTTCTTAACCAGGGCCTCAATATCTTTTAAAAAACAATGATCCCTACATCTTTCATCTTTACCTTTTATTCTGACAGGCACGTACAAGCTTTGTATTCTCAACACAAAATAATCTGTAGATGCTGGGGTCAAAGCAACACTCACAACATACTGGAGGAACTCAGCAGGTCAGACAGCATCCATGGAAAAGATCGGTCGACGTTTCGGGCCGGAACCCTTTGTCAGGACTGTAGAGGGAAGGGACAGAGGCCCTATAAAGAAGGTGGGGGGAGGGTGGATAGGAGAAGGCTGGTAGGTTCCGGGTGAAAAACCAGTAAGGGGAAAGATAAAGGGGTGGGAGAGGAGAGGCAGGGAGGTGAAAGGCAGGAAAGGTGAGGAAAGAATAGGGGAAAACATAATGGGTAGTAGAAGGAGGTGGAACCATGAGGGAGGTGATAGGCAGCTGGGGGAGGGGGCAGAGTGACATAGGGATAGGGGAAGGGAGGGGGAGGGAATTACCGGAAGTTGGAGAGTTCTATGTTCATACCAAGGGGCTGGAGACTACCTAGATGGTATATGAGGTGTTGCTCCTCCAACCTGAGTTTAGCCTCATCATGGCAGTAGAACATGATGCCACCCACTTCAACTCTGCTTCCCACTCCCATTCAGATATGTCCATACGTGGCCTCCTCTACTGCTATGATGAGGCTAAACTCAGGTTGGAGGAGCAACACCTCATATACCGTCTAGGTAGTCTCCAGCCATTTGGTATGAAAATAGAATTCTCCAACTTCCAGTAATTCCCTCCCCCTCCTTTCCCCTATCCATATGTCACTCTTCCCCCTCCCCCAGCTGCCTATTACCTCCCTCATGGTTCCGCCTCCTTCTACTACCCATTGTGTTTTCCCCTATTCCTTCTTCAACTTTCCTGCCTATCACCTCCATGCCTCACCTCCCCCCCCCCTTTATCTTTCCCCTTACTGGTTTTTCACCTGGAACCTACCAGCCTTCTCCTTCCCACCCTCCCCCCACCTTCTTTATAGGGCCTCTGTCCTTTCCCTCTTCAGTCCTGACGAAGGGTTCCGGCCCGAAACGTCGACCGATCTTTTCCACGGATGCTGCCCGACCTGCTGAGCTCCTCTTTGTATTCTCAAAATTTCACTTCTGAAGGCCATTCACTTATCAAGTACGAAGTGTGTACATCTTTGCCAGAAAACAACCTGTCCCAATCCACACTTGCCACATCTTTTCTGATACATTCGAACTTGGCCTTTCTCCAATTTAGAATCTCAACCCACAGACCAGACCTATCTTTTTGCATATTTACTTTGAAACTAATAACATTGTGATCACTGGATGCAAAGTGTTCCCTTACAAAAACTTCTGTCACCTGCCCTGTCTCATTCCCCAATAGGAGTTCAAGCATAACACACTCTCTCATTGGGACTGCTATGTACTATTCAAGAAAACTTTCCTGAACACATTTGCCAAGCTCTATCCCACTTAGTCCTTTGATAGTATGGGGTCCCAGTCAATTTGTGGAAAGTTAAAATCACCTACTATAACAACCTTGTGTTTCTTGCAGTATCCTGCGATCTCATTACAAATTTGTTCCTCAAAATCTCTCGTCTGTTGGGTGGTCTGTAACATAGCCCCATTAATAAATTATAAAGAAGCCAGAAAAGCATTCAACAAGGGAATTAGGAAAGCTAAGAGGGGCCATGGAAAGTCCTAGGCAAATAGGATTAAAGAGAATTCAAAGGTATTCTATATGTGCATCAGGAACAAAAGGATAGCTAGGAAGAGGGTAGATCTATCAAGGATAAAGAAGGGTGGGGAACGTTTGCTTGGATGCAAATGATGTGAGTGAGGTCCTTGAATTCGTCCATCGTCATCAATGAAGACTTCAACACCATTAGTACTTGTTACAAAGTCGAGTTGCTAGCTCGACACTCAACCTGGCACGGATGGAAAGCGTACCTAGGAGCGACCCGACTGGATTCGAACTCGGAACCTTCCTGGAGTCCGGCGCTGATGTCACTGCGCCACCAGCTGGCTTTGATGGTGCTGAGACTAGCGCTTGATTTGGATTTAAGTGAGGGAGAGTTGTGTAGAATCAGCCTCACTCTCTCTTCCCAATTCCCACCAGTTCCCATCTGGATCCAGTGGCAAGACAAGAGTCGAGATGGCTGGAGATAGGACTAGGCGCAGTGGATGACCAGGACATCTTCTGTGTCTTGTCGTACTCTACGCATTCCATGACGCTTGCAGAGACCGCCTTCTTGACCGTTGGACCATCTTGTCTGCTCAATCTGCCGGAGTCTGTCTTCACATGCTGGGATAGACAACTCCCTATCTCACCGAGGGTTTGAGACCCGTCGGCTACCTTCACCTGGTTTAGCCGGCTTGTCGAAGCCGTTGCCCGGGGTGTGGACGCTGTTGCATGCAAACAGCTACGGGGAGCCACAGGTGAGAGCTGAGTGCCAGGTGGGGACCAAAGGTGGACTAACCACCCTGAAAAGGACGCAACATGTTCCCTCACCAGAGGTGCTACCCCTTCCTGACACCCCATACACCCTTAATGAGGACTTTAATGAGCATCTTACATCAATATTTACCAAGGAGAAGGACATGGAGGATAGGAAGATCAGAGACAAGTGTATTAACATGATAGGGCATTTCGAAGTAAAAGAGGATGTAGCATTGGGTCTCTTAAAGAGCATTAAGGTGAATAAGTCACCAGGCCCTGATGGGATATATTCCAGGCAAGTGAAGAGTTTGCTGGGACTTTAACCAGTATCTTTGTGACCTTCCTAGCCACAGGTATACTAGATACTACTATCTAGATTGGTCTTTTTTAACGAGGTGACTGGGTGACGAATGAAGGTAGATCTGTGGATGTTGGTACATAGATTCTAGAAGATGTTTGACAAGATCCCTCATGGGAGGCTCATCCAGAAGATTAAGGTTCATGGGATCAATGGTGAATTAGCTGTTTGATTTCAGAACTGACTTGCCAATAGAAGACAGAGTGTGGTTTTCGAAGGGGCTTATCCTATCTGCCGTTCTGCAGGGATCTGTACTGGGACCTCTTCAGTTTGTGATGCATACAAATAACCTGGATAAAACTGTAGATGGGCAAGTTAGTAAGTTTGCAGATGATACAAAGTTAGTGGTGTTGTAGATAGCGAGAAGACTAGCATAGCATACAGTGGGATATAAATCAGTTGCAGATATGGACAAAGAAATGTCAGATGGAGTTTAACCCGGCCAAATGTGAAGTGTTGCACCTTGGTGAGTCAAATGTAAAGAGACAGTATATATTAAGGGCAAGACCCTGAACAGTGTTGATGAGCAGAGGAATTTTGATGTCCAACTCCATAGCTCCCTGAAAATAGCTACACAGGTTGATAGGGTGGTTAAGAAGGCATATGACATGCTTGCATTTGTTAGTCGAGGCACTGAGTTCAAAGGTCATGAAGTTATGTTGTAGCTTGATAAAACACTAGTTGGGCCTCTTCTAGAATACTACATGGAGTTCTGGTCTCCCCATTATAGGAAGGACATCGAGGCTTTGATGTGCAGAAGAACTCCAAGACCTGGGCCTCAATACCCCCTTGTGCAATTGGATCCTGGATTTCCTCACTTGCAGACCCCGCAGTTAGCAAAAACAGCTCCTCTACAATCTCCATCAGCACAGGTCTGCCACAGGGATGTGTGCTTAGCCCCTGCTCTACTCACTTTGCACCAATGACTGTGTGGATAAGTACAACTCCAACACCATATACAAATTTGCTGATGATGCCACTTTTGTAGGCTGTATCAAAGGTGGTGATGAATGAGCATAGAGGAAGGAGATTGAAAATTTGGCTGAGTAGTGTAATAACAACAACCTCTCACTCGTGTCAACAAGACCAAGAACTTGATTTTAGCCTTTGGGACAGAGAAACCACAGATCTATGAGTCAATACTCATCAGAGGATCAAAAGTGGAGAGGGTCAGTAACTTTAAATTCCTGGGTGTTACTATCTCAGAGGACCTGTCCTGGACCCATCACATAAACATAATTGCACAGAAAGCATGATAGCGCCACTACTTCCTCAGGAGTCTGTGAAGATTCAGCATGTCATCAGAAACCTTGGTAAACTTCTATAGATGTGTGATGGAACGGGTACTGACTGGCTGCATTATGGCCTGGTGTGGGAACATCAATGCCTTTGAATGGAAAATACTACAAAAAGTAGTGGATTCAGCCCAGTACATCACAGGTAAAGCCCTCCAAACAATTGAGGACATCTACATGAAATGTTGCCGTAGAAAAGCAGCATCCATCATCAAAGATCCTCATCACCCAGGCCATGCTCTTCTCTTGCTGCTGCCATCGTGTAGAAGGTACAGGTGCCTCAAGACTCGCACCACCATTTTCCAGAACAGTTACCACCCCTCAACCATCAGGCTCTTGAACAAAAGGTTTCATGCTCTCGTTATTTATTGCTATTTATTTATATTTGCACAGTTGGTTGTTTATTGATCCCGTTTACAGTTACTGCTCTATCTCAGGGTTGTATGTGCTGACATGTATGTACTCTGATAATAAATTTTACTTTGAACTTTGAACTTTAGAAACTTACCAGGACACTGCTTGGAACAGAGTGCGTGTATTATAAGGAGAGGTTGGACAAATTTGGGTTGTTTTCTCTGGAGGAGTGAAGGCTGAGGGGAGATCTGATAGAGCTTTATAAGATTATGAGAAGGATAAGTAGACAGACAGTATCTTTTTCCCAGGGTTGAAATGTCTAATACCAGCCGACACACGCATAAGGTGAGAAGGGTAGTTCTAAATGAGATGTGAGGGGCAATTTTTCTAAACAGAGTGGTGGGTACCTGGACTGCACTGGTGTTAAAGGCAGATTTTTTAGAAATCCATTAGATTTAAATCTTATTAGGGATTTTTAAGAGATGTTTAAGATAGGCACAGGAAAGTGGAAGGATGTGGATCTGGATACAGAAGAGATTGGTTTAGTTAGACATTTGATTACTAATTTAATTGGTTCAGAACAACATTACAGACCATAGGCCCTGTTTCTGTGCTGCAGTAGTCTATATTCTTCTACCCCTCACATTCTATCTAGTCATGCTCTTGTACCTTATTGTTTACTGCATTTTCTCTGTAGATGTTACAATTTATTCTGCATTCTTATTGTTTTACCTTGCACTGTGTACTGATTTGATCTGTATGAATAACATGTAAGATGAGCTCTTCATTTGTGTCTTGGTACATACATGTGACAAGAATAAAGAAAGCAATTCTAATGTTCATGTATTGTTGTCCCTGCTCCCAGTTTCAGAGTGTACCTGTCTTCTTAAATTCTCATTGCGATAATGACATTTATTCTCTACACAATAACATTCTAAATAAAGACATCTTGAATTTATTTGTTGCTTGCCAACATCTTTGGCACAGTGAGCTTTTCCACCTTCATTAGAAAGATGATTCATTACAGTTGAATCCAAACAAATGTGCAGCATTTTTGCTGATACTGGGAAGATCAGCATTTCCTTTCGTCATTGACAAGACAGTCATTTGTAAATTTATTTTCCACCAACTTTATTCTGAAGTATTTGGAGCACTTACCAGGAGGCAAGACATGGAGCGAGAGAATGAGTGTTTAAAACAAGTAGGTTTTGGCACTTGCTGGTGTGTTCCACTTATCAGAAACCTAAAAGAGGCACAGTTCCAAATTATTAGTTAATAATTGTTTGGCTAATTAGCTAATAGACACCAACCAATGAAAATAAGCTAGGGTCAAGTGGTTGGCCATTTTGGAGCGGCTATTGTGTGTGTGGTCACTGTTAGAGTGGAGAATTGAGACCTTCGTGTGAAGAGGTGGATTTAGTGGCCCAGGTTTGGGTAGTGAGAGCAGCTCTTTAAAAAACCAAAAGTTTCTGTGAGAAGGTAAAGTTAATTGTGTTGTCTGTAAATTCTCACTCCTTGATTCAGAATAGGCAGGATTTATGTCAAGGGATTCCACATAGTTGTGAGAATAGTAGGATAGTGCTAATGGTGCTAGGGTAGGGTAATGCTAACATAGAAAACCTACAGCACAATACAGGTCTTTTGGCCCACAAAGCTGTGCCGAACATATCCTTACCTCAGAAATTACCTAGGGTTACCCATAGCCCTCTATTTTTCTGAGATCCATGTACCTGTCCTGGGGTCTCTTAAAAGACCCTATCGTATCTGTCTCCACCACCATCGCCAGCAGCCCATTCCACACACTCACCACTCTCTGCGTAAAAAACTTACCCCTGACATCTCCTCTGTACCTTCTTCCAAGCACCTTAAAACTGTGCCTTCTCATGCTAGTTATTTCAGCCCTGGGAAAAAGCCTCTGACTATCCACATGATCAATGCCTCTCATCATCTTCTACACCTCTATCAGGTCACCTCTCATCTTCCATTGCTCCAAGGAAAAAAAGCCAAGTTCACTCAATCTATTCTCATAAGGCATGCTCTCCAATCCAGGAAACATCCTTGTAAATCTCCTTTGCACCCTTTCTAGGGTCTCCATATCCTTCCTGTAGTGAGGCGACCAGAACTGAGCACAGTACTCCAAGTGGGGTCTGATTAGGGTCCTACATAGCTGCAACATTATCTCTTGGCTCCTAAACTTAATTCCATGATTGATGAAGGCCAATACACCGTATGCTTTCTTAACCACAGAGTCAACCTGTGCAGCAGCTTTGAGTGTCCTATGGACACTGACCCCAAGATCCCTCTGATCCTCCACACTGCCAGGAATCTTACCATTAATACTATATTCTGCCATAATATTTGACCTACCAAAATGAACTTATCTGGGTTGAACTCCATCTACCACTTCTCAGCCCAGTTTTGCATCTTATCAATGTCCTGCTGCAACCTCTGATAGTCCTCCATACTATCCACAACGCCCCCAACCTTTGTGTTATCAGCCAATTTACTAACCCAACCCTCCACTTCCTCATCCAGGTCATTTATAAAAATCACGAAGAGTAAGGGTCCCAGAACAGATCCCTGAGGCACACCACTGGTCACCGACTTCCATGCAGAATATGACCCATCTACAACCAGTCTTTGCCTTCTGTGGGCAAGCCAGTTCTGGATCCACAAAGCAAAGTCACCTTGGATCCCATGCCACCTTACTTTCTAAATAAGCCTTGCATGGGGTATCTTGTCAAATGCCTGCTGAAATCCATATACACTACATCTACTGCTCTACCTTCGTCAATGTGTTAGTCACATCCTCAAAAAATTCAATCAGGCTCATAAGGCACGACCTGCCTTTCACAAAGCTATGCTGACTATTCCTAATCATATTATGCCTCTCCAAGCATTCATAAATCCTGCCTCTCAGGATCAGCTCCATCAACTTACCAACCAGTGAAATAAGACTTACTGGTCTATAATTTCCTGGGCTATCTCTACTCCCTTTCTTGAATAATGGAACAACATCCGCAACCCTCCAATCCTCTGGAACCTCTCCTGTCCTCATTGCTGATGCAAAAATCATTGCCAGATGCTCAGCAATCTCCTCCCTCGCCTCTCACAGTTGCCTGGGGTACATCTTGTCCGGTACCGGTGATTTATCCAACTTAATGCTTTCCAAAAACTCCAGCACATCCTCTTTTTTAATATCTACATGCTCAATCTTTTCAGCCCACTGTAAGTCATCCCTACAATTGCCAAGATCCTTTTCCATAGTGAATATTGAAGCAAAGTACTCATTAAGCACCTCTGCTATCTCCTCTGGTTCCGTACACACTTTTCCACTGTTACACTTGATTGGTCCTATTCTCTCACATCTTATCCTCTTGCTCTTCACATATTTGTAGAATGCCTTAGCGTTTTCCTTAATCCTTTCCACCAAGGCCTTCTCTCGGCCCCTTCTGGCTCTCCTAATTTCTTTCTTAAGCTCCTTCCTGCTAGCCTTGTAACCTTCTAGATCTCTATCATTACCTAGTTTTTTGAACCTTTCATAATCTCTTCTTTTCTTCTTGACTAGATTTACAACAGCCTTTGTACACCACAGTTCCTGTACCCTACCATTCTTTCCCTGTCTCATTGGAATGTACCTCTGCAGAACTCCACGCAAATATCCCCTGAACATTTGCCACATTTCTTCCGTACATTTCCCTGAGAACATCTGTTGCCAATTTATGCTTCCAATTTTCCTGGTATTTAAACCACAAGATATAGGAGCAGAATTAGGCCATTTGGCTCATTAAGTCTGCTCCACCAATCAATCATGACTGATCTTTTTTCTTCCCTCCTCAGCCCCACTCCCTGGCCTTTTCCCCATAAGCTTTGATGCAGTGGCCAATCAAGAGCCTGTCAAACTCTGTCTTAAATACACCCAATGACCTGGCCTCCGTAGCTGCCTGTGGTAACAAATTCTACAAATTCACTATCCTCTGGCTAAAGAATTTTCTCCACAGCTCTTTTTTAAATGGATGCTCCTCTATCCTGAGGCTGTGCCCCTTTGTCCCAGATTCTCCCATCATGGGAAACACCTTTTTCACATCTATTCTGTCCAGGCTTTTCAACATTTGAAAGGTTTCAATGACATCCCCCTCACTCTTCTAATTTCCAGTGAGTAGAGACCCAGAGCAATCAAATGTTCCTCATATGATAAACTTTGCATTCCTGGAATTATCCTTGTGAACCTTCCCCAAACTCTCTTTAATGCCAGCACATTGTTTCTTAGATAAGGAGCCCAAAACTGTTCACAGTACACAGAAGGTGAGGCCTCACCAATGCCTTATAAGTCCTCAGCATCATATCCCTACACTTGTATTCTAGACCTCTTGAAATGAATGTTAACATTGCATTTGCCTTCCTCACCACCAACTCAATCTGAAGTTAACCTTTAGGGTGTTCTGCATAAGTACTCCAAAATGTCTTTGCATCTCAGATTTCTGGATTTTCTCCCCATTTGGAAAATAGTCCGCATATTTATTTCTTCTATCAAAGTGCATGACCATGCATTTTTCAACATTGTATTTCTTTTGCCGCTTTCTTGCCCATTCTCCTAACCTGTCCAAGTCCTCCTGCAACTTTCCTGTATCCTCAACAATACCTTCCCCTCCACCAATTTTTGTATTATCTGCAAACTTAGAAACAAAGCCATCTATTCCATCATCTAAATCATTGATATAGAGCATAAAAAGGAACGGTCCCACACTGACCCCTGCAGAACACCACAGGTCACTGGCAGCCAATCAGAAAAGGATCCTTTTATTCCCATTTGCTGCCTCCTACCAATCAGTCAATGCTCTAACCACGCCAGTAACTTTCCTGTAATACCAAGGGCTCTTAACTTGGTAAGTAGCCTCATGTGTGGCACTTTGTCAAAGGCCTTCTGAAAATCCAAATATACAACATTCACTGCATCCCCTTCATCTATCCCACTTGTAATCTCCTCAAAATATTTCAACAGGTTTGTCAGGCAAGATTATCCCCTTAGGAAACCATATTGACTTTGTCCTATCTTGTCATGTGTCACCAGTACTCCATAAGGTCATCCTTAACAATTGACTCCAATATCTTCCTAACCACTGAGGTCATACTAACTGGTCTATAATTTCCTTTCTGCTACCTCCCTTCTTTCTTAAGGAGTGGAGTGACATTTGTAATTTTTCAGAGCTCCGGAACCATGCCAGAGTCCAATGGTTCTTGAAAGATCATTACTAATGCCTCCACAATCTCTACCACCACCTTTTTCAGAACCCTAGGGTGCAGTTCATCTGGTCCAGTTAACTTATGCACCTTTAGGCCTTTCAGCATTTTGAGCACCTTCTCTCTTATAATAGTAACTGCACTCACTTCTCCTCCCTCACACCCTTCAACACCTGGCACACTGCTAGTGTCTTCCACGGTGAAGACAGATGCAAAATGGTCATTTAGTTCATCTGCCATCTCCTTATCCCCCATTATTATTTCTCTGGCCTTATTTTCTAGCAGTCCTATATCCACTTTCATCTCTCTTTTATTTTTTATATACTTGAAAAAACTTTTTTTAATCCACCTTGATACTGTTCGCTAGTCTGCTTTCATATTTCATCTTTCCCTCCTAATAATTCTTTTAGTTGCTTTCTAATTTTTGCTTTGTTGTATGCCCTTTTTTTTGCTTTTACATTGGCTTTGACTTGTCAGCTACAGTTGTACTATTTTGCCACTTAAGTGTTTCTTTGTTTTTGGAATACATCTACCCTGCACCTTCCTCATTTTTCCCAGAAACATAAGCCATCGCTGCTCTGCTGTCATCTCTGCTAGCATCTCCTTCTAATTTACTTTAGTTAACTCCTCTCTTATACCAATGTAATTTCCTTTACTCCACTGAAATACTGCTACATCAAACTTTACTTTCTCCCCATCAAATTTCAAGTTGAACGCAATCATATTGTGATCACTGTCTCCTAAGGGTTCCTTTACCTTAAGCTTAGTAGTTGTCTCCGGTTCGTTATATAACACCCAATCCAGTACAGCTGATCCCCTAGTATTCTCAATGACAAGCTGCTCTAAAAAGCCATTTCATAGGCATTCAATAAATTCACTCTCTTGAGATCCATCACCAATCTGATTTTCCCAATCTACCTGCATGTTAAAATCCCCCATGACTTTAATAACATTGCCTTTTGACACACCTTTTCTATTTCCCATTGTAATCTGTAGTCTGCCTCTCAGCTACTATTTGGAGGCCTATATATAACTATCAGAGTTCTTTTACCCTTGCAGTTTCTTAACTCAACCCACAAGAAGTCAACTTCTTCTGATCCTGTGTCATACCTTTCTAATGTTTTGATGCCATTCTTTATCAGCAGAACCACGTCAACCCTTCTGCCTACCTTCTACCCCTCTGATACAATGTGTAACCTTTGCCATTCAGCTCCCAACTACGACCATCCTTCAGTCCCGATTCATTGCTGGCCGTAACATCATTCCAGACAATCTGTAAAAGTGCAACAAGATCATCCACCTTATTTCTTATACTCCATGCATTGAGGTATAACACTTTGAGTACTGTATTTGCTACCCTTTTTGATTTTCCATCCCTAAAGCACCTATACTCATCCTGCTGGCTGCAATTTTGTTCTATCATCTGCCTGCCCTTCCTGACAGTCTGACTGCGCGCTCTCTGCCTTTTCACCATCCGTCCTATTCTGACTCCCCTCACTCCGGTTCCTGTACCTCTGCCAAATTAGTTTAAACCCTCCTGAACAGCTTTAACAAACATGCCCATGAGAATATTTGTCCCCCTTGGGTTCAGGTGCAACCTGTCCCTTTTGCATTGAACCTTCCACAGTGCAAAGGGCCTGGCTGGGTTGGAATTTGTGCGGTGTAATCAGGACAGTTTCCTCAGGCAATATATAGAGGACCCTTCTTGGGAAGGAGTAATACTGGCCTGCGTCTTAGGAAATGAGGGAGGCCAAGTAAATTAAGTGTCACTTAGGATGTACCTTTGGTCCAGTGACCACAAATAACTTTAAAATAGTCATAGAAAAGGTCTACAGGTTGAAGTTCTGAACTCGAACAGTGCCAACATAGAGGTCATTAGGCAGGATCTAGCTGAGATCAGCTGGGTAACTCTACTTAAAGGTAAAGGAATAGTTGGAAGGAGGAAGGATTTGAAATGGGTCATGTTGAGGGTGAAGGGTAGCCATACAAAGTTCAGTGAATCCTAGCTGTTGAGAGATTTTGAGGCTCTGGTAAGGAAGTGTAGAATGCTTCCAGGCAGTTATGTATTAATAAATCCTTAAACAGATATAGAAAGTTTAAGAGCAGGCTTTAGAGGGAAATCAACAGGGCAAAAAGAGGGCATGAAATGGATTTGAGATGCAGGGTTGAAGATAACGCCAAGAACTTCTTCAGATACATTAGCAGGTATAAATAAGATTTTGCTGAAATAGAATGTTATTTTTGAGTTTATTAGATGCTAACCTAAATGCCAATGGTTTACACATGCAATTTACCTGCAGTAATTGCTTGTTGGAATCGTATAATGTTTACCTGCAGGAAATTTAACTGTTTTTATTTATCTGTGTATATTTACTTGTTTGAACGGAACAACATGATAATTGCAGTGATTTTTTTTTCAGTTTCGCTCCTTATTCACTATGTCACGCCATCGAATCTGTAATAAACCCATGGAGCTAGTATGCTAAACCATAAATCTCATGTCATTTTGGAATGGAGTTTGGCTGACTGTCTAGTTGATGTTGTAATACCTCAGCAAGGGTAGTACAAAGACAGACCAGAGAACTACAGGCTGGTGAGCCTGCCTTCAATTGTGGGGAAGTTACTGGAGGGAATTCTGAGGAAAAAGATTTAACATCACTTGGATAAGTCAAAGCCTGATCAGGAATAGTCAGCATGTGAAAGGTCATGGCTGATGAATCCCTTAGGGTTTTTTTGAACAGGTAACTAAGGGGATAGAGAGTGGTGGGCAATTGACATTGTCAAAGGCCTTACTAAAGTCCATATAGACAAGGTTCTGCATGACAGACTGATCTGGAAGATTAGGGTGCATTGGATTTGGTGGGAACTAGGGAGATAGATTTTTGCTAGTCTTCTGGAACTTCACCAGTGGCTAGCAACAAAGCAAATGTCTCTACCAGGGCCTTCATAATTTCTTCCCTTCCCTTCTCATAAGGTCTTCGGGTGCACCTGGTCTGACCCTGAGAATTTGCTGACCTTAATGTGTTTCAAGTCTGGGCACTGAGTTTAGGAGTGAGGCCATTATGTTGCACTTATATAGAGTGTCCTTGGTAAGGCTGCTTTGGCTGGTCACCTTATTGTAAGAAAGACACAATCAAATAGGAGAGGGTGCAGAAGAGATTTACAAAGGTGAGCCTGAATTAGTGGGCCTGAGTTAGAGAAGAGGTTGGCCATGCTGGATCTTTACTCCCTGGAGTGTAGAAGAATGACAGGTAACCTCAGAAGTTTATATAATCGTGATGGTTATAGATAAAGTGGGCGGTCATAGTCTTTTCCCCAGGGTTGAGTAGTCCAAAGCTAGAGGGCACGGATACATGATAAGCCAGAAGAGATTTAAAATAGACCTGAGGGATAACTTCTTTACACAAAGGGTATTGGATATCTGGAATGAGCTGCCAGATGAAGTGACTGAGGTGGGTACAATTGTACCATTTAGGAGGCATTTGGTTAGGTACGTGGAGGGGAAGAGTTTGAAAGGTTAATGGCCAAACGTGGGCAACTGGGACTCGCAGGGAAAATGCCGTGGTTGGCATGGTCCAGCAGGGCTGAAGGGCCTATTTACATCCAGTGTTATTCTACGACTCCATAACCCTACAGAAACCTAATTCTGATGCTCAGCTGCCAAATTGAAACCATATTTCACAGGCCTGGTCCCTAATGTCACTGCTCAAGTATTCCCTTTGGAGAAGTCATGTTCTAAAGGCTATTAGTAATTAATTACTGAGAATTTCCTTTAGATCCTTAACTGTTTGTAAATTCCCAAGTTCTGCCCCACTGGAGAAGTACATGTGGAAACAATTTGTTCAGAACAATTTTGTCCCATCCACTCATGATCATAAATATTTACAACTAATGGCTTTTTAGTATCCCTTTTTTTTCTGAACAAGCACAGCATCAGATTTACAACTTGTTTCCACATTCCAAGACATCATAGTCAATTCACCCACTCTTTCATGGGGTATTTGCACCATGTCCTGCATTTCCTGCTATCCACCATATCTGTCACTGACGGTAATCCACCCAGCATTTAGGAAAGGCAATCTCCCCTTCTGAAATTTAAGTTTGTTGTTTCTAATTGTTTTCTCAACCTATATATTCTTAAGTAATTTAATTTTAATTAAATATTCCAGCAGTTTTAAGATAATTGCCTGTGTTTACTGATTTAAGTTATTATATCACATCAGCCATTCTTTACTCCTCCAATACACTATTCTTGTCATTGAATACACTATTTAATAAAATCCTTTGTTTAATTACCCTCGGGTTGATCAGGTATACCTTACCTGATCACAGAACCTTTGTTCTCTTTTGTGTTTTCTAGTTGTTTAATACTTTATCATATTTTTCAACTGATTTTTAACCAATTCAGAATTTTCCTCAGTCTCAGCACAGGTCCCCCAGAGAGCAATGTCCTCAGACCCCTAGACCCCTTTTTGTACTCTCTGCAACTGCATGCTCTGACTCTATCTAAACGTTTGCACGTCATACCACCGTAGTGGGCCAAATCTCACATAACGATGACTTAGTACAGAAGGAGACTGAGAGCCAAGTAACATAGTGCCATGACAACAGCATTTCCCTCAACGTCAGCAATCCAAAAGATCTGGTCATTGATTACAGGAACTGGATCGGGGGAGGGGTTGCATACGCTCCTGATTATGTCAATGGTGCAGAGGTCGGGAGGGATAAAAGCATCAAGTTTCTAGGAGGGTGTATCACCAGTAACCTGTTCTGGCCCAACCATGACTAAGAAAGTTCACCAGTGATCCTACTTCTTTAGGCTGCCAAAAAAATAATTGTTATGTCCTCTTTGAACCTCACCAGGTTTTATTGATGTATCATGGAAAGAATCCTACATGGATGCAACATGCCTTTGTATGTCAACTGTTCTGCCCGTGACCACAAGAAACTACAGAAATTGTCAACACAGCCCGACACAGCACAGAAACCAGTCTCCCTTCTGTGGACTCTGTCTATGCTTCTTACTGCCTCAGTAAAGCAGGCGGCATCATCAAAGATCCCACCCATGTACACATTCTTTGTTCTCTTTCTCCAACCAGTCAGATGATACAAAAGTCTGATAGTAGATGCTACCAAGCTCAGGTCATCTTCTGAGCAGGACACTATTATAAGACTATTGAACAGTCATCTAGTATAATGAGATGGGTTCTAGACCTTGCAAGCTCCCTCATTATGCATGTGCACCTTATTATCTGTCTGCAGTGCATGTCCTCTGTAGTTGTAAAGCGTTATTCTTCATTGTGTTATTGTTTTCCCTTCTCGATGCACTGTTTTAATGAAATGATCTGTATGGAAGACATACAAAGCAAGTTTTTCACTGTCCTTAGGTACATGTAACAGTAATAAACTAATTCAATTCTTTGGATGAAGTATTTGTTTAATATCCCCTATCAATGGTCTTGCACCTTATTGAGCCATTTTCCATTTGTCTATTCATATTTTTGTGGAAATAGTTCAATCTTCCTTGTTATTTTTTTATTTCTCTCTCCATAGTACCTTCCCCCTATATTCCTCTCTTCACTTTTTTTTCTTAATTTCATGCCTTACTTATAGAAAGCAATAAAGCTTAGAAACAAGCCCTTTGGCCCAACTAGTCCATGCTGATCAAGGTATTTACGTAAGCTAGTTCCACTTGCTTGCATTTGGCCCATATCCCTCTGAGCCTTTTATTTCTATGTACCTGTCCAATTGCCTTTCTAAGCATTGTAATTACACCTACGTCTACCGCTTCTTCTGTCATGTGGTGTTCTTTAGTATGCTTATAGTGCCTGGACCTCTCTTATCTGTTTGCTTCTTATTTATGCAGAATGTTCTGAAATCTAGAGTATTGCCTTTTTAAATGGATTGCTTTATTTAAAATTTTCACATTCTCCCTTTTAAACTGTCCCACTCACTATCTGCTCTCCTGCCTGCAAGGCTTTCATTAAAGCTTAACTCAGTTTCTTAGACGTCATCTTTTGAGAATCTGGCTCATGCCAATTTTTTCTTCTCACTGTAATGTTTTCCTATAATCTTATACTACCTAAACTATGGTTATAGTTCCCAAGACAACACTTGTTATTAGCAAATATATGTTATTAGTCATAATTTGATCAAAAATTACTTCTCCAAGATCTTTGTACATACAGCTTGAAGAAGGATTCCTATGCACATTTAGAGAATGTAATTCTATTTTCTTTGTACCACCATACTCAGTAACTGATGTCTCCTCTGGCAATAATTTTAGAATTCCCATTGACCTCCTTTTATTGTCCACTCTTCTCCCCAGGAACTGGAAGCCTACCTCAAGTAATGTGAAGGGAATTATTGTTTATCCCTTATCTCAAACGATGTTGAATCCATCAGCACCTTGTCACGTCCTCCTCTTAAAAATAGTAGGAGAAGGTCATTCAGCTCAATCATTGCTGATCTCCCACCCCTATACTGTTTTCCTACTCCCAACATCTCTCCAATGTTACTTAATTAGCCATAATCCTTTGTTTCAGTTTTTATGCTTCCGGTCTTAGCGGGAATGTCACAAGCAAGAGCTTCTTTTCTCAATCCCTGCTCTGTTGTTCTTGGAAGTCCTTCAATAATTTACCTTTACTTTATTAGTAATTTATTACACTTACTTAGAATTCTTGAACTTTGATTCTTTTTTCATTAATTTGCTGCTCCTTGGTAACATTGTCCGTATCTATCCTGCTTATACCGTACATGGCTCCACCTCACCATCCGTTTTCATAGCCCACACGTATTCTATCAAATATTTGTTCATTAATGGACCTGTGAAATCCTTATCTTCTAAATTAGAGGTCTACACAAATGAAAGTTGTTTGGGGCAACAGTGCATCCTCCCCATGTATTTCCCACTTCACTAAAATTCCCACTCCCTCATTTCTCAATTTCAGTCTTCTTGATTTGTTTATCTTCATTCAGTTTTCAACTGAGTATCTGTTAGTGTTAGTAAATTTTCATCTTCCTTTGACAAAATACTTTCTAAGCCACAGTTAATTTCCCACACTCTCTGCACTGCAGTACGTTGACTTTATCTTCACTTTTGTTTATGTGTAAAGCTACCACTTTTCATTTTCATGCAGTATGACATTTTATTCCCTTATCTCAGTCTTTTTCTTCTTTTAACAGAGAAGCCAAGCTGTTGAGACAAAAATCCCAGTAGGGGAAGCCTGAATTTTTTCCCACGCTTTTTATGATTGCATTCCAGCTGTAAGGAGCTAACAGATGGCTGTAGATTGCCATGAATCTTCCGTGCCTTGGAACGATGCATTGTTTTAAAATGACTGGAGTACTAAGAGTCTCACTATCTAAATTCAGATTAGTTTATTTATCACATGTATGTAGAAACATAAAGTGAATTTTATTGTCTGAATTAACAACCTAAGAATCCACGTTAAGCAGATGAAGCTGGAACTGGATGAACTCCAGATCATTCGGGAGGCAGATAGATAGGACATATAGAGAGGTAGTTACACCCAAGGTACAGGGCACAGGAAACTGGGTGACAGTCTGAAAGAGGAAATGGATTAAGGAGACGGTGCAGAGTACTCCTGTGGCCATCCCTCTCAATGACAGGGGGATACTGTTTGTCAGGGGGAGGTTTGACTTAACAGAGGAAAGTCACAGTGGTTGAGTCTCTGGCACTGAGTCTGTCTCTGTGTCTCAGAGGGAAGGGACGGAGATGAGGTGCGCTGTGATGATAGGGACTTCATTATTTAGGGAAACGGACGGTGGGTTTTTGTGGGTGAAAATGAGGTTCCTGGATGGTATGTTGCCTCCTGGGTGCCAGGGTTTGGGACAGCTCAGATCGAGACCTCGTATTCTTAAGTGGGAAGGTGAACAGCCAAAGGCCGTGGTCCATGTAGGCACCAATGGCATAGATAGGGTGAGTGATGAGGTTCTGTGTAGAGAGTTCAGGGAGATAGGTGCTAACTTAAAGGGACAGGACCTCCATGGCTGTAACCTCAGGATTGCTACCTATGCCATGTGCTAGTGGGGCCAGAGCGAGGAAGATTATACAGTTTAACACTTGATTAAGGAGTTGGTGTGGGCGGGAGGGCTTTGGATTTTTGGATCATTGGGCTCTCTTCCAGGGAAGGTGGGATCTGTACAGAAGGAACTGTTTGCACCTGAACTGGAGGGGGACTAATATTCTAGTGGGGAGGCTTGTCAATACTGCAGGGTGGGGTTTAAATTAGAGTTGCAGGGGAGGCAACAGTTAGTGGAGAGATTGTGGAGGCAGATGTTGGGAAGACCTCAGACAAAGTAAGAAATCAAAGGGTTGAGTGTGGTGCAGCTAGAGTCCTGAGCTGCATATATTTCAATGCAAGAAGTATCACAGGAAAGGCAGATAAGCTTGCAGCATGGATCAACACCTGGAATTAGGATGTTGCGGCCATTAGGCAGACTTGGTTGTAGGAGGGGTAGGACGGGCAGATCAATATTCTGGGGTACTGTTGTTTTAGATGTGACAGAGTGGGGGGATTAAAGGAGGAGGAGTCAGGGAAAATGTTACGGCGATGTTCAGTCAGGACAGACTGGAGAACTCAACTCGTGAGGCATTATGGGTGGAACTGAGAAATAAGAAAGGTATGACCACATTAATGGGGCAATATTATAGACCACCAAACTGTGAGGGATTTGAAGGAACAAATTAGTAAAGAGATTGCCGATTGCTGCAAGAAACATAACGTGTTTTATAGTAGGTAATTTTAACTTTCCATGAATTAACTGGGAATTTCATACTGTAAAAGGACTAGATGGAATCGAGATTGTCAAATGTGTTCAGGAAAGTTTTCTCTTCATCATTACATAGAAATCCTAATGAGAGAGCTTGCAATAGTGGATCTGCTATTAGGGAATGAGACAGGGCAGGTGATAGACGTTTCAAAGTAAATAAGCAAAAAGATACATCTGGTCCGTGGGTTGAGATTCTAAGTTGGAGAAAGGCCAATTTTGACGGTATCAGAAGTTATCTCAAAAGTATGGATTGGGATAGGCTGTTTTCTGGCAAAAATGTACTTGGAAAGTGCAGGGCCTTCAAAAATGAAATTTTCAGAGAACAAAGATTGTATGTTCCTGTCACAATAAAAGATAAAGATAAGAAGTGTAGGGAACCTTGGTTTTCAAGAGTTATTGAAGCCCTGGTTAAGAGAAGAAATGAGGTTCATTACAGGTATAGGCAAGTAGGAACAAATGAGGTGCTTATGGAGTATAAAAATGCAAGAAAGAAAAAAATCAGGAGGGCTAAGGGAAAGCATGAATTTGCTCTAGCAGACAAGGTGAAGGAGAATTCTAAGAGATTCTACAAGTATGTTAAGAGCAAAAGGATCACAAGGGTCAAAATTGGAAGACCAGAATGGTAACCTTTGTGTGGAACCAAAAGAGAACTTAAATAGATTTTTTTTGCATCTGTATTTACTCAGGAGACGGATACAGAATCTATAGAAGAGAGGCAAAACAGCATTGACTTCATGGACTGAAACAGATTACAGAGGAGGAGGTGTTTGATACCCTGAGGCAGATCAGGATGGATGAATTCCCAGGGCCTTACGAGGTGATCCCTCAGATCCTACAGAAGGTAAGTGCAGAAATTTCTGGGGTCTAGCAGAGATATTTAAAAAGCCTTAGTGACAGGAGAAGTTTCAGAGGATTGGAGGATAGCTAATGTTGTTTTATTCTTTTTAATAAGTCTCTAAACATAAGCCAGGAAATTATAGGCCAGTGAGTCTGACATCAGTGGCGAGAAAGTTATTGGAAGATATTCTAAGGGACAGGAGGTATAAGTACTTGGATAGACATGGACTGATAAGGATAGTCAGCATGGCTTTGTGTATGGTAGGTCATGTACAACCAAGCTTATTGTTTTTTCCGAGTAAGTTACCAGGAATGTGGATGAAGGCTAGGCAATGGATGTTGTCTACATGGACTTTAGTAGGCATTTGACAAGGTCCCTGTATGGGAGGTTGGTTGAGAAGGTTCAGTTATTTGGCATTCAGGATGAGGTAGTAAATTGAATTAGACTTTGGTTTTGTGGGAGAAGCCAGAGAGTGGTAGTAGATGGTTGCCTCACTGACTGGAGGCCTGTGACTAGCGGCGTGACGCAAGGATTGGTGCTGGGTCCCTTGTTGTTTGTCATCTATATCAACAATCTGGATGGTAATGTGGTTAACTGGATCAGAAAATTTGTGGATGACACCAAGACTGGAGGTGTAGTGAACAGTGAGGAAGGCTATTATGGCTTGCAGAGGGATTTGCATCAATGGAAAAATGGGCCGAAAAATGGTAGATGGAATTTAATGCAGACAAGTGCCAGGTTTTGCACTTTGATAGGACTAACTAGGGTAGGTCTAACACAGTGAACAGTAAGGCACTGAGGAGTGTGGTAGAATAAAGAGGTCTGGGTATACAGGTCCATAATTTAAACAGCTATAATGTTCAGCTCCATTTTGCCAGTTAAAGCGTCCATTAATCGCTGATTAAAGCTTCAAGGAAGATTGAGACATTGAGGCAAATGTACATAGCGAGTGAGAGTTCAGCACTGACTGCCTTCATTTTGATTTCTGCCCGAGAAGGAATCTGTGAGCTGTGGCAGGCGGGTAGGCCTCTGCGCTCATGTGGTGTCCCACTCTTTCGATGAATGTTGGTGATATCAGAGAATGGCATCGTGGTTCTGCATTTATGGACTGGACTGTTACGTTTATGGACTGTGGACATTTTCAAACTTACAGATTTTCTATTCTGTGTTTTTTAGCGCCCGTTCCTTTTCCGTTTTGTCGTGCAAGGGGAGGGGGTTTGGAAGGAGATGTTCTGTTGTGTTCTGTTAGTTACTTGTTTGGGGGAGGGGTTGTTTGTGGTCAATGTTTTTGTTCCATTTTGTGCAGGGGAGAGGGGGATTGGCGATCAGGACGCTGTCTTTTTGTACGGGGGGGTGGGTTTGATGTCTGTATACAATGGTGTTGAGGGCTCTGCCTGTGATGGGCTAGGCTGTATCCAGAACTTTCTGTAGCCTTTCCTATTCCTGGTGGTTCCATATCAGGCCATGCTGCAACCAGGTAGGATACTCTCCACTGTGCATCAATAGAAGTTGGTCAAAAGTGCCAAGGTTTGCACTCTGGAGAGACTGACACTCTGCATGGCTGCCTCCAGTAGGGTAAACTGAAAGTGGGAAGCACACATTGGCGTACAACAAGCAGACAGAGAGTAGCACTGATTCCCCAGCTTCATTCTTCACTGCAAGTTTCAACTGGTAGGAGGGCAATGGCTGGTTTGAAAAGCAAGTTAAAATAAATACATTGTCCCGGCTCCCTCCTCTGATCCATTCTCCTTTTCCTCCTATGAATGAGAAATCCATCTCTAATATCCTACCGAACATTTCAACTTTGGGTACACAGTTTGGAGAAGGAAGAAAGGTCATTACACAACTAACAGCAGGAGATGGATCTTGACTTGATGGATCCTGCAGCGGAGGAGTAACTGAGCAAAGTGGAGTTAGACCATGTCCCTGGTCTGCATACCACAAGCAAATAAAGACAGATAAGTATTGCTTTAATCTATGATTCAATCTGATTTGAAACACAAATTTGAACTAAGGAACCAAAGTTCTAACCCATGCAAATAGCAGAACTTTAGTGATGAAAGTGCTGGTATAGGAGAACTTACTGCAATGGCAGACCCACTATTGAACTGAGCCAATAAACAAAACAAATACGAGATGTTATCAAGGCCAGCAAAATATTTTGTTGGAAAAGACCCAGTCAACATTTATCCTAATCACAGAGATTTCACTTATTTTTACCAGTGCATTCTTTGTACTCAATAATCAACTGATCTCTGGAGTGATGACAAGTAATATCTTAAAGCCACAAACTGGTCATGAATTAACTCAACTGACAGCTGCATGCTTAAAAATAATTGTCACAGGCCTGGGTTTTGAGCACTTATTACTAAAATCTATACTTGATTTTTATAATGTCTAATCAGACTAAATTAATATAGACGTACTCAGAATAATAGAAAAGATTATTGGGCTAAATTGTCTTTTTTTTAAAAATCACAAACACGAGGAATTCTGCAGATGCTGGAAATTCAAGCAACACACATCAAAGTTGCTGGTGAACGCAGCAGGCCAGGCAGCATCTCTAGGAAGAGGTACAGTCGACGTTTTGGGCCGAGACCCTTCATCAGGATGAAGGGTCTTGGCCCGAAACTTTGACTGTACCTCTTCCTAGAGACGCTGCCTGGCCTGCTGCGTTCACCAGCAATTTTGATGTGTGTTGCCTGGGCTAAATTGTACTGGCCCACTGTGTCCATGTTGATCACCAAGTAACTACCTAACCAGATCCACATTTAACAGCACATGCTCCACAGCCTGTCATTGCCTTAGGCAATTCAATGGCTCCAAGTACTTGCTTGCAAGAATATTTGCCTCCACCGTCCATTCAGGTAATCTTTTAGATTGCAGCCACTTCCTGAGTGAAAATGATCATTAGATCCCCTCTGACTGCTCATCTCCATTAAGGGATAAAGTATCTAGTGAGCCACCTTATCTATCTCCCTCATAATTTTATATATCCCTGTCTCCTCTGCTGCAAGGAAAGCAATCCCAGCCATTCACGCTCTCCTTGTAACAGAATTGCTCCACTCCAGGCAACACCCTGCTGTATCCTTCCTATGGCGTGGCAAACAGAACTGTACTCAGTACTCCAAAAGTGTAGCCTAACCAAGTTTCTACAAAGTCATATCATCATCTCCAAAGCCAGTATCCAATATGCCTTCTTCACCAATTCATCTACCTCTGCTTCCACCATCAGGGATCAATGGATCTATACACCACGGTCCCTCTGTTTCTACAATAACCCCTAGGGCCCTACTATTTATGCTGTCTGCTTATTAGGCAGCTTATTAAAATTTTAATCACTTCACACTTACCAGGATTAAATTCCATCTGGCATTGCCCTGCTTAGTTTACCAGCTGATCAATGTCATTCTCTGACCAGAGATGGTACGGAGGTAAGTTAAATTAACCTCTGTGCATTATCCAGATTTAATATTAGTAGTGCATTTTGTGAATTGCCACATTTTTTGCATTTTTTTTCAGTAAAACTACGAAAACTATTGATGATCACAAACACTTTGCAGGATAGAGCAGCATTTTTACGGCCTCATCAGACAGCACCTGTGTTTCTGTGGTAAGAATCTCACTTAATCCACAGCCTTCTCTTCATTCTCCTTTTCTGAATGCAGATCTGCTGTTCATTCACCTGCCTCATTTGATGGCAATTTCCACCGTTTCATTTTTCACTGGATTACTCCACCGGATTTTGTCTATTTAATATTTATTTTCTCTGGATTTGGATTTTCCCTTACAGTTCTCCACATCTACCCTCTTAGACTTAAATGATTTTTTAAAGACTTACATCAGGTAACTAGCCCAGCTTCCTCCTTTGCCACTCCCACCCACAAGCACCGTTGCAACCCTTCTCATTTCTTATTTCTTCTGTGCAGGTCTTGTCTTCAGTGTCTCTATATATAGTGCAGGTCAGAAATATTTATTGTGCAGGTATTTCAGGATTAGTCTAAGTTTCCATGCAGGATTAATCAAATATCCTTGCTTTTTGCCCTGTTCTTCTTAAAATGACCTTTGTTTTTTGCAAATTGTATCACCTTGTTAGCTGCACAGGAATCCCTTGTGAATTATCTTTCTCCTCCTATTTATACAAAAGCCAGATCCCTAGGAAACTGAAAGAAAAGAGAGAACATGGTTTCTCCACATGATGTTGATTTAGGTCTTGTTCTAATGAGTTATTTATCTATTTTTGCCATATTTTCAATCTACATTTCCACTTCTTGTAGAAATGGATGGAAAAGCAGAGTACTGGGGCACAGATCCATAAATTAGAATACAAAATGTAACAAGCAGTTATAAAGAAAACTGTATTTTCAATGCAATGTAAATTAAAATGTAAAATTATTATTATTTTTATCCCATACTGACATAATATTACAGGCCAACATTGCCCTCTGTTGGATTCCATGAGCAAATCAGTCAAAGATTAGTGTCACTGGTTGGGGAAGATGGGTTCGTATTTTGAACTAATTACTGTGGGTTGTAGCTATGACAGACAAGGCAACTTCTTTTCCTTGTGATTCGTAGCTCATTGATTAGACAACTTATTGCTGAGTAAAATAAGCAATAATTTCACTTAATCACAACTCATTGACATAAAGTATGATAAACTATTTTATTATTGTCACATGTATTGGGGTACAGTGAAAAATCTTAGTTATATGTGCCATCTCTACAGATTATTTCATTATAACGTACATTGTGGTAGTACAAGGGAAAGTGATAACAGAACATAGAACAAGGTTTTAGAGTTACAATGTGCAATACAGATAGACAATAACATTTAAGGCCGTCCTGGAGTCATAGAATTTAGATTTAAAAAAGAGTAAAGTGATTGAAATAGATGTAACGTATTTACCTCCAGAGAGCGGCTTGCAACGTGTCACCATTGATCTATTAATGCTAATTAAAATTATAGTAAGCAAACTGTGTGCCACCTTTTTGAATGAGGGCTGCTGCCTTAGATGTAGCAGCTGTGGTTGACATAAAGCTGAGGTGTCAGGTGAGAGGTATATCTACCTCTCAGCTCAGATCATCACACATCCAGCCAGCTATCAGCAGTTATGTCCATCTACTGCAACCTCAAACTATCATGGATTGAAATGCATTGGTCCTTCTCATTCTCAGAACCATATCAGCCTTTTAGAAATTGTGATTATACTTATTGCAGCAGCAGTTGATAAGTATAAGTTCTGCAGTTTGTTTGACCATTTAAGTTTACATCTTGAAATTTGAAGCAATAGGCTACAAAGAATATCATAACCAACGACCAAACCCAGTCCATCAAAGGAAAATTCCTTCTCACCATTGAGCACATACAGGACATGCTCCCATTTTGCTGCTGCCATCTGGAAGGTGGAACGGGAGCTTAGTTGCACACTTACAGGTTCAGGAATAATTATTACTCTTCTACCATCAGGCTTCTGAACTACTGCGGATAACTTCACTCACCCCAACACTGAACTGATTCCACAAACTATGGACTTACTTTCAAGGACTCGACAACTCCTGTTCTCAGTATTATTTATTTGTTTGTTTATTAATCATTATTTGGTTTGTTTTGTGAATGCACCGTTTGTCTTTTGCACATGAGTTGTTTGTCTGTTCTTGCATGTAGCTTTTCATTGATTCTGTTGTATTTCTTTTTATCAACTGTGAATGCCAGCAAGAAAATCAATCTTAAGGTAGTATATGCTGAGATACTGGAAATGTACTTTGATAATGGTGTATGGTGTGTTCAGGGAGGGGTATCACCCCCGGAGAAGTGGCTTGTTTCCATTCAGGGGCAGGTCACTCACTTTTGGTCCCTACCGGGCACTCAGCTCTCACCTGTGGCTCCAAGTAGCTACTTTCATGCGACACTGGCCATACCCTGGTACACTGCTTCAATAGGCGAGCTAAGCTTAATGAGGATAGCCGACAGCCTCGAACCCCAGTGAAATAGGGACATGCCTGGCCGAGCATGCGAAGTCAGCCCTGGAGGACTGTGCAGTTGAGATCAACAGAGAGATCCAATCGCTAGGAAGGTGGTACCACAACGCTCGGTGGAGAGCAAAGGGTATGACAAGGCACAGAAGATGTCATGGTCATCCACTGCAACCAAGGAAGACCCCAGATTGTGACACTTGTTCGTACCATTGGACCTGGACTTCAGAGGTCGAGAGAGTGGAAAAATATAGAAAATGGAACATAGAAATTTACAGCATTTTACAGGCCCACAGTGTTGTGCCAACCATGTAACCTACTCTAGAGACTGCCTAGAATTTCCCTATCACATAGCCCTCTATTTTTCTGAGCTCTATGTACCTATCTAAGAGACTTTTAAAAGACCCTGTTGTATCCACTTCCCCCACCACTGCTGGCAGTGCATTCCACACACCCACCACTCTCTGAGTGAAAAATTTACCCCTGACATCCCCTTGGTACCTATTTCCAAGCATCTTAAAACTATGCCCTCTCATTTTAGCCATTTTAACCCCGAGAAAAAGCCTCTGGCTATCCACACGATCAATGTCCCTCTTCATTTTATAGATCTCTATGAGGTCACCTCCCATCGCTTCAAGGACAAAAGGCCAAGTACACTCAACCTATTCTCATAAGGTACGCCCTCCAATCCAGGCAATATCCTTGTATATCTTCTCTGCACTCTCTTTATAGTATCCACATCCTTCCTGTAGTGAGGTGACCAGAACTGAACACCGTACTCCAAGTGGAGTCTGACCGAGGTCTTATATAGTTGTTACATTACCTCATGGCTCTTGAACTCAGTCTCACGGTTGATGAATGCCAACACACCATAAGCCTTCTTAATAAACCTATCAACCTGCGCAACAGTTTTGAGTGTCACGAACCCCAAGATCTCTTAGATCCTCCACACTGTCAAGAGTCTTACCATTTATATTATATTCTGTCTTAAAATTAGACCTACCAAAATGAACTACTTCACACTTATCTGGGTTGAAGTCCATCTGCCACTTCTCAGCCCAATTCTGCATTCTGTTAATGTCCCACTGTAACCTCTGATAACCCTCCAGACTATCCACAACACCCCCGACCTTTGTGTCATCAGCAAACTTACTAACCCACCCTTCTACTTCCTCATCCAGGTCATTTATAAAAATCACGAAGAGGAGGGGTCCCAGAACAGATCCCTGCGGAACACCACTGGTCACCGACCTTCATGCAGAATATGAACCATCTACAACCAGCTTTTGCCTTCTGTGGGCAAGCCAGTGTTGGATCCACAAAGCAATGCTTCTTTGGATCTCATGCCTCCTTACTTTCTGAAGGAGCCTTGCATAGGGTACCTTATGTCTCAGTGCAATGGCTTTTCCACTTCAAAAACTCTCCCGCACAGGTTTCCTGTCATCGTCAGACATGATGGACAACCACCACAACCGATAATAAATTTACTTTGAACCTTTGATCTTTAAATGTCAATGAAAACAGTTACAAGTGTTAACAATACTTTGGTGTGACTGGTCTTTCTGTACTCTTACAGTACGTACATTCCTTACAACTCATTAACAACTGCACACACACATGGATGTCATGACATGTCTCTTTCAGCAATTTGTTTTTTGACTCAATCAACACTCTGAGAATTGGAATGTCACAGAAATTTGATATGTTTATGCAGCAAATTATCTAACTGAGCTTTAATGCTTCCAAAATAAGCCTCCATTCTCTTGCTGATCAGCAGTAGTACGAGAGGAATGCTTATTGCATTAGTAAAGACTGCAGCAGCTAAACATGACCAGCACTCGTTTTCTAGTTAATTTGTTACCTTTAACAGTAACACACCCCCTCTCTTCTCCATCGGTGTTTTTTTGACTCGTATCCCTATCCAAAGAGGGAGTGTGGAGTCTGTTTGTGCTGTAGACTGCGCATAAGGGTGGGTGTATATGATGTGTGTGTGTGTGTGTGTGTGTACGATATGTGAGAGATGGGATTGTGCAGAATTGGTGTGTGTGTGTGATCTGTGTGTTGTCTGTGTGGTGTGTATTGTGTGCGTATGGGTGGGGTGGCGGGATGTGTTTGGGATGGGATATATGTGGGGGTGTGTGTGTGTGTGGGGAGGATGTGGATTGCAATGGAATTGGGTCTAATTATTATGGAGTTGGTCTTCACAGAGTATTTCGGAGCTGAGTGCCATACAGGAAGGAAGGTGAGTCATTGAAGGCAAAATTTCCAGCAAGGCTGCAGAGGGAACAGACTGATGAAGTCTCAGCTGGTGAAAGGCGTTCAGTCTGCCTCCTTGCTACAGAGCAGCTGGAGGGATTTTAAACATTTAAGGAACTCATACTTGACAAATGATGGTTTTAGGTTGGCCTCCTGCAGGCACTTTCCATAAATATTAAACCTCACAAATAGAAATGACTTTCAAAATGTCATGATAAAAACCTGCAATGTGCCCTTTTAAAAATAGTATGTTGCACTGACACATACCGGAATCTGACATGTCAACTCAAAAGGCCACAAGATAGGGCAATAACTTTGAGTCACGCTTTCTATCTACTGTAGAATATCAATAAATAATACAAGTTAAATGTGAAAATTTAAACTTCTTATGTTACAGGAACTATGTTAAATATTGCACTTGTTTGCAGCCTTCTATAGGTCAACTGCCATAAGACCATAAGGTATGAGTGCAAAATTAGGCTCATCAGTCCATCAGCTCTGCTCTGGCATTCTGTCATGGCTGATTTGTTTTCCTTCTCATCCCATTCTCCTACCTTCTCCCTATAACCCTTAATGTCTCTACTAATACAATTACAATTACATCACAAGATAGGGCAATAGCATTGACTCTCCCTTTCAGTCTACTGTGTAGGATTTTCTGTTCAAGGGCACTGGTGTTTCCATACCAGGCAGTGATGCAGCCAGTTGATATACTCTCCACTACACACTTCTCTATGGAAGTTTGTCAAAGTTTTAGATGACATGCTGAATCTTCACAAACTTGTAAGGAAGTCGACGTGCTGCTGTGCTTTCTTCATAATCGCACTTATGTGCTGGACCCAGTACAAATTATCTGAAATGATAACACTGCGGAAGTTAAAGTTGCTGACTCTCTCTGCCTCTGATCCTCCGATGAGGATTGTCTCATGGACCACTAGTTGCCTCCTCTTGAAGTCAATAATCAAGTCCTTGGTCTTGCTGACGTTGAGTACAAGGTTGTTGTGGCACCATTCAGCCAGATTTTCAATCTCCACCCCCCCACCCCTCGGCACACATGCTGACTCATCACCACTTTTGATTCGGCCTATGACAGTGGCGTTGTCAGCAAACTTGAGTATGGAATTGGAGCTGTGCTCAGCCACACAGTCATAAGTGTAAAGCCAGTAGAATAGCAGGGGGCTAAGCACACAGCCTTGTGGTGCACCTGTGCCAATGGAAATTGTGGAGGAGATGTTGTTACCAATCGGAACTCACTGGGGTCTGCAAATGAAGGAATCAAGGATCCAATTGCACAAGGAGGTAGAGAGGCCATGGTCTTGAGGTTTATAGATTATTTTTGAGAGGATGATAGTATTGAATGTTGAGCTTTAGAAAATAAAGAGCATCCTGATGTATGTATCATTGCTGTCCATATGTTTCAGGGTTGAGTGAAAATCCAATGAGATGGCATCCGCTGTGGACCTGTTGCACTGGTAGGCAAATTGGAGTAAATCCAAATTGGTTCTCAGGCAGCAACTATGTTTTATCAGCAACCTCTCAAAACATTTCGTCACTGTGAATGTAAGGGCTTCTGGGCAATAGTCATTGAGGCAGATTTCTACCCCCTTCAAAACCTGCCTCAATATGTTTGAGTTTTTCGATGCCTTCCTTAGGCATGGCATCATCCGATACCTTTCTTCATTTGTTTTCTGTTGACCCTATTGCAAGGAATGTGGCATGCAAATGATGGATGATTCTCCAATCAAATTGTAGTGGTCTCAGCCAATTATTGTGTCACCATACTGGACCTCTTATTTTTACCACATACAAGCCCAATGTGGCTTCTAGGTTGTGGTATTTCACTGTTACAAATGTCATTCCCACAGGAGTTTCCTTTTCTCTAATATAAATGCTTAGTTGGATATCTGGAGTCTTTAGTTCAGTATCTTTGAAATGCGATTCAAACTCATTTTGTGGAATGACTGAAACAGCCGAGACAGTGTCTAATTCTGTTTTAATTAACCTGCCATTCACTTCTTATGTGAGCAATATTGTTTGTCTATTATTAGTTTTCGCATTGTAAATCTCAAGACTATGTAGTCCTGTGCAATTCTCATCATTATCAGATTTTTCACCAACAGCATGCAGATTAGTGTTCATTTTGAAACTGAACTTGACATTTTATCTTTTTCGCTTACCTGTGCAGTCCATTTATTTTTGTCTGCCTGACGTGCTCTTTGTATGTGTCCTACTTTTTTCTGCAAGTTTTACCTTTAAACTTGTATCAGTCTAGTGTATGTGATCCCCTGCCACATCAGTAACACTTTCTGTTTGGCCAGGCCTGTTTCAGTTTAGATGTTGCAATTTTGTTCACACTCACTTTTATTCCTGACTTCATTCCTGACTTCAACTCAACTGAGCCTCTGTTTGTTGTTTCCATTGATACAGCTGTTTCAACTGTTCTTTAATATGTGAGTTGTGCTTCAGTTTGGAGCCAGTCCTTGAATGCTTTGTTGTAAGATTCCACAAACTAAACAATCTCTCAGTGCATCATTGAGCCCGTCATTGAACTAACAATGCTCAGACAACTTTTTCAGTTCAGGCACGTACACTGTAATGGACTCCCCTTCCTCTTGATTCCGCTTATGAAATTTAAAGCATTCAAAGTGTTCTGCAATCAAGAATGGTTTCAGGTCTAAATGTTCCTGCATTAGTTTCACAATATCAGCAAAGTTCATTTTGACTGGTTTGGTTGGAGTAGTTAAACTTCTAAGCAAACTGTATGCCTTTAAGCACAATGCTCTCTGCAAAACTGGCACTTGTTTCTCATTAGCAATTCCATTTACTTCAAAATACAGCTCAATTAGTTCAGTATATCTATTGTGTAATCGAATGTGTCTATCTTTCCAATATAGCCAACCATTACTGTTTTTTAAAAATTTGATTAATATCCCTCAGTACTCTCTGTTTGAGCTGACTGGTGGTGTCATGGTATCAGCAATGGACTTCAAAACAGGTGGTCCTGAGTTTGAATCGGCTGGGTCCCAACTTGGGCAGCAGCAGTATCTGTGTGGAAGAAAGGCCTGGCAATCAACTTCAGTATCTTGCCATGAAAACCCTATAGATAACTACACTATCCATAGGGTTGCTTTGAGTTGATGATGACTCAACAGCACTCAACAACAGCACCCACTGTTTATGAACTTGTGAATTTAGTTTGTTTTCTGACACTTTTATCTTGATTGTCTTTTTCCCTTCCCGAAGAGGCACGCACTGCACTGTTTTTTAGACTGTTTCTTGCTACACCTTTTTTTAAAAGCACAAATGACTTGCTGTGCTTCAACAGGTAGGTAGTTATATTGGATTCATCTAAAACTTCATCGTTTCCTCTGTTATGTTTTATAACTCCAAAACATGAAACTAATCAAAAGAAAAAGATGGGAGCCTGGAGATAGCATTTCTAGTTTTGTTTTCACTTTTAGTGAGCCACGCACATTTGACGTGGTGGTGTGATGACGTATGCCATTCACATACTTTTATAGATAACCCATAATGAATTATTTAAATGAACAAGAATGCTCAAGCAAATAATACATTTACAAAATTACTCAGATGTTACTGAAGTATTAAATATGTAGCAGGTTTTTGTTGGTGTGGTACTGTGACGGAGGAACTGATCTTTTATCTTAAATTTCCCTGTTTCTCTTGCCCAACAGGTGTAACGTTCAGTAAACTTGCAGAGAAAGGAGGTGAGGACCTTTCTATCACAGCCCTTTTTGGCTGCATCAAGCACTGGGTAGAGCTTGGGCATGCAAATTCTGAATGGCTCTACCTGCTGTGATTTTATATATCCCTGGTGTTACTGTTAGCGAGTATTTTGGAGTTATGTGAATCTAGCAGATATTAATTCAAATAAGAACCAGACTTCAGTTCTTATTATAAATGTGAGTGAGTTCAGGAAGCTCGCAATTAGCCTTCAGTTCTTTTTGTAAATTGCAAGCAGTAAATTGAAGTTAAAATCACAGGCTGCTCCATAGACTAAGAGATTGCATATGCACCAGCCAAACATTAAAACAATGGGATTGTGTTAATTGGCTTGCATCAAACCAGGCTACATGGTTAAGTTATTTGCACCATTGTTTCCTGAGTTCAAGCAGTTTTTGTACCTATGATAGTTGTGTACTCAGAGATGACCCTGACATTAATTTTGGGTGTCTGGGAGTTCTGTCTCCAGAAGCTCTTAGACTATTTGTGTGAATTACTTTGTGGCAAAGGTGTCTGAACATTCAGAGGTGTCTGTCCTGTAGATATGTAATTCAAAGGAAGCATTGCCAACCCAAAATATTGAAGTAGGCAAAGTCATTGTAACTATTGAAACTGTGTTGAATATCCTGCTGTTGCCTTTGATCTATATAAAAATGTGATGTACATTTGGGTTTGTGAGCCTCTACCAAGAATGTCTGTGGAATGATGCTTGCTTGTTATGATAAATAAAGACTTCTATATCACCAACATCAGTATCTCTCTAGTGACTTTGATCCACAACTTTTTTGTAGTATTTTCCATTTAAGGGCATTGGTGTTTCCACACCAGACAGTCGATATACTTTCTATCACTCACCTATAGAAGTTTGTTAAACTTATAGATGTCCTGCGAAATCTTTGCAAACTCCTAAGGAAGTAGAAGTGTTGTCATGCTTTCCTCGTAATTGCACAGAATTGCTGGGCTCAGGACAGTTCCTCTGAAATGATAACAATGAGGAATTTAAATTTGTTGACTCTCTCCATCTCCGATCACCTGATGAGGACTAATTCATGGCCCTCCAGTTTCCTTCTCCCGAAATCAATAATCAGCTCCTTGGTCTTTCTGGCATTGAGTAAGAGGTTGTTGTTGTGGCGCCACTCAGCCAGATTTTCAATCTCCCAGATTTTATCACCACCTACGACAGTGGTTTTATCAGCAATGGAGCTATGTTTAGCCACAGCCATAAGCATAAAGCATAAAGTGAGTAGAGCAGGTGGCTAAGCTATAGCCTTGCAGTGTACCTGTGCTGATAAGAGATTGCGGAGGAGCCAATCTGGACTGACTGGGGTCTGCAAGAGAGGAAATGGAGAATCCAGTTGGACAAGGAGGTATTGAGGCCATGGTCTTGAAGCTTATTGATTAGCTTTGAGGGAATGAAAGTATTGTACGCTGAGCTGTAGTCGATAAAGAACATCTTGATGTATGCATCTTTGCAGAGCACATGTCCCAGGGTTCCAGAGTTCAACAGCATATATGTGGAAGATTACAGAGTACATACTCTGTAGTTTTAAGTATGTACTGTTTAATATTTATCCATCTTCCATATTTTGCCTGGTATGGGAATTAGTGTGGAGATATTTGAGGGAGAGATTGCATCCAGGTACATCTGTTGGGCTGGCACCTATTGAGGTCGAGAATCCTACTGACCCCAGCCAACCCTTGACCCCAATTACCATCATTCAGAGACCTCTGGGGAAAAGAAGACCATTTTGTCAGAGCTGCCCTCACTTAAAGTCACTTGTTTGAATTCAGAATTTTGGTCCACACTCGAGGAAATGATTAAAATTCAATAGGTGCACCCAAAGATATTCACATATTGGTTAAAGCAAAATGACCAAGGAGTATGTGGGATAGTATGGCCCAGGGTGTGCGGAAGAGTAACTGGGCAACTGCTGAGAACACCAGTAGTGAAGAGAGATATCAGTGCTTTAAGGGCAAAGTGAACGAGTAACTGGGCGGAGGTGAGAATTACTGGGGAATGATAATGTCACTGGTTCAGAGAGCTGATGAGCCTGACGTGCATTATGCAGAGTGTAAATATCAAGCATATGAGGAGCATTCAAGATTGCACAATCTAGAGACGATCCAGTCTTCCTGAAAATGCAGAAGGAAGGCCAGAGCACAGCTCACCAGGAAATTTTATATTTGGGGATAGCAGGAATGATTTACCACACAACAGTCTCACGGGCCAGGAAGATTGACCGGAGTAGGGGGAAGAGAAGTCGTTAAGTGGCTGTAGTGGATGTAGCTGTTGTGAAGACACTGAGGACTTGCTTTGTGTGCCAGCAACTGGGGCACCAAGCAAGAAACCACCGGAAGAGACATAGAAACATAGAAAACCTCAGCACAATACAGGCCTTACGGCCCACAAACCGTGCCAAACATGTCCTTACCTTAGAAATTACCTAGGGTTACCCATAGCCCTCTATTTTTCTGAGCACGATGTATCTGTCCAGGAGTCTCTTGAAAGACTCTATCGTATCCGCCCCCACCACCGTTGCCAGGAACCCATTCCATGCACTCACCACTCTCTGCATAAAAAACCAACCCCGACTTCTCCTCTGTACCTACTTCCAAGCACTTTAAAACTGTGCCCTCTTGTGCTAGCCATTTCAGCCCTGGGAAAAAGCCTCTGACTATCCACATGATCAATGCCTCTCGTCATCTTATACAGCTCTGTCAGATCACCTCTCATCCCCCGTTGCTCCACCTATTCTCATAAGGCATGCTCCCCAATCCAGGCAACATCCTTGTAAATCTCCTCTGCACCCTTTTTATGGTTTTCACATCCTTCCTGTAGTGAGGCGACCAGAACTGAGCACAGTATTCCAAGTGGGGTCTGACCAGGGTCCTACATAGCTGCAACATTATCTCTCGGCTCCTAAATTCAATCCCACAACTGATGAGATCCAATGCACCATATGCTTTCTTAACCACAGAGTCAACCTGTGCAGCAGCTTTGAGCGTCCTATGGACTCGGACTCCAAGATCCCTCTGATCCTCCACACTGCCAGGAGTCTTACCATTAATACTACATTCTGCAATCATATTTGACCTACCAAAATGAACCACCTCACACTTATCTGGGTTGAACTCCATCTGCCACTTCTCAGCCCAGTTTTGCATCCTATCAGTGTCCCGCTGTAAACTTTGACAGCTCCCCATGCTATCCATAACACCCCCAACCTTCGTGTCATTAACAAATTTACTAACCCAACCCTCCACTTCCTCATCCAGGTCATTTATAAAAATCACGAAGAGAAGGGGTCCCAGAACAGATTCCTGAGGCACACCGCTGGTCACCGACCTCCATGCAGAATATGACCCGTCTACAACCACTCTTTGCTTTCTGTGGGCAGGCAAGCCAGTTCTGGATCCACAAACCAATGTCCCCTTGGATCTCATGCCTCCTTACTTTCTCAATAAGCCTTGCATTGGGTACCTTATCAAATGCCTTGCTGAAATCCATATACACTACATCTACTGCTCTACCTTCACCAATGTGTTTGGTCACATCCTCAAAAAAATTCAATCAGTCTCGTAAGGCATGACCTGCCTTTCACAAAGCCATGCTGACTATTCCTAAATATATTGTGCCTCTTAAAGGTGAAGGAGATGGTTTGAGGCAGTGTCTTAAAAAGGAGGAAGGTGTGAGAGTCATTCACCGAATCAGGCAGAATCCACAGCAGCAACCTCTCTGTCCAAGTTGACTGTTGACCAGATTATAGAGCTGGTGAAGACATCGTCCAGGTCTGAAAATTGGCAGGCAGCAGCCTCCATTGCAAGTAATGGTCACTCACGGATGTACTCAAGATATTCATTAGGGGGCTAGCAATGTAAAATGTTTGTGGTCATGGGGTTGTCAGTATTGATAACTAATCTACTGGTGCCCACGCCTGGAGAGGTGACTTCCATTACCAGTGCAGGGGGTGAAACTGTGAGAACAGAGAGAAGTGAGTCTCAGGTACTTGTGATTGAGGGAGTGCAGCTTCCTGCAGATTTTTGGGTGCGCCCAAACAATGAGTGTACTATCCTGGGGCTAGACATGGTAAATAAGGCAGATTCTATCATAGACTCAGGAAAAGGAGAAATAACATGGACAGGGCAGTGATAGCAAACTTGTGTGATCCCCAGAGCAGACAACATGGCTGACAGAGAGACAGCATCCCCAAGCAGGAGGAGGAGACGGAACAATGATTGTGAATCTTGTCAGGAGGTCTCGAGGGTAGGGGCCAAACACAGTGAAGAGTTGTTAGAGGTAGTGCAACAGCCTGCAGAGATAGCATAAAGATGCACCAGAAAGGGGAGAGTAAGGAGCAGACAGGGATTAAGTGTGCAGATCACAGGGTGCAGAGAAAAACAGAAGATAATGAGATGACAGAAATTGTAAGTGTAGGGGAAGAACATACTGGAGCCTGTTTAGTCAGACCATATGGCGAAGTGAAGGATCATTGTAATGAGATTAATGCACTGAAGGATGGAGCAAAACAGCAGCAACATGTTACTGATCGGAGAAAGTCAGGGAGTGAGAAGATAGTCCTCCCTCAGCCGAGTGGTCAAGTCACGGTAAGGGAGCTGCCTGGAAAAACGGGTTTCACTCCCAGTGGATAGGACCACAAATGATGCTCAGCACGAATGACACCTGTGTCTGTGTTCAGACTTGACGAGGCAGCAAGCAGAACCACTGGATTCAGGTTAAACCCTATGACTCACCTTCTTGTCGCCCTCACAGACAGAACAAGGGATCAAGTCCACCCAGTAACAGTGTCATTACAGAGAACTTCTGAGGCGTCGTCAAGAAATCGATTTGTACAAGCAACTCCAATGGAAGGCATCAAATATTCCCATTTCAGATTGCTTTCACTGAGAACCACAACTACATCTAAGATCTGTAAAGTTAGTAATATCACTTCTAGGCAATTAAGAAATCTATCGCTACTCAAAGTCGAAGAAGCTTGAATGGACTGTGGTCACTGGTGTGGTTCCTCTTTAAGACAGCAGAAGAGAGGATGCTGCAATGGTTTAAAAGTTCATTTAAGGAAGCATGGCCTTCGACTCCCAATACTAAACATCTTGCTGAAGACACGCACTCAATGATTCAGGAAAAGTTTCTTCTCCTCTGCCATCTGATTTCTGATTGGACATTACCCATGAACACAACCTCACTACTTTTTTTTATTTCTGTTTTTGCACTACTTAAATAAGTTAATTTATATATATTTACTGTAATTCGTGTTTTTTCTTTAAATATGTATTACATTGCACCACTGCTGCAAAGACAACAAATTTTACGACATATGCTGATGATATTAAACTTTATTCTGAACGCCAGGCTGCTGCGTCACATCTGACCACAACTGATGAATGTAGAAGAAAGAGAATGCAAATACAGAAGACAGAGACAGAGTGTCTCAATGAATTGTGAATACATTTTAAAATTTAACTGTACTATACTTTGTAACAAAGGCTGTTTCTTGGAGGTAGATGATTAGTTGTATAGGTCAGAAGAGAATGATATTGGAGATAATAGACGGGAAGGGATCTGAGGTAAAGCAGAGACATCAAGTTCCACAACTTCGATGGCAAGGCAGGCCGAGAAAGAGAGAAGGCAGCTGAATGGGGAGTGAATACAAATAAGCTGGCAACACACATCAAAGTTGCTGGTGAACGCAGCAGGCCAGGCAGCATCTCTAGGAAGAGGTACAGTCGACGTTTCAGGCCGAGACCCTTCGTCAGGACTAACTGAAGGAAGAGCTAGTAAGAGATTTGAAAGTGGAAGGGGGAGGGGGAGATCCAAAATGATAGGAGAAGACAGGAGGGGGAGGGATGGAGCCAAGAGCTGGACAGGTGATAGGCAAAGGGGATGTGAGAGGATCATGGGACGGGAGGTCCGGGGAGAAAGACAAGGGAGGGGGAACCCAGAGGATGGGCAAGGTGTATAGTCAGAGGGACAGAGGGAGAAAAAGGAGAGTGAGAGAAAGAATGTGTGTATAAAAATAAATTACAGATGGGGTATGAGGGGGAGGTGGGGCATTAGCAGAAGTTAGAGAAGTCAATGTTCATGCCATCAGGTTGGAGGCTACCCAGACGAAATATAAGGTGTTGTTCCTCCAACCTGAGTGTGGCTTCATCTTTACAGTAGAGGAGGCCGTGGATAGACATGTCAGAATGGGAATGGGATGTGGAATTAAAATGTGTGGCCACTGGGAGATCCTGCTTTCTCTGGCGGTCAGAGTGTAGGTGTTCAGCAAAGCGGTCTCCCAGTCTGGGTCGGGTCTCGCCAATATATAAAAGGCCACATCGGGAGCACCGGACGCAGTATATCACCCCAGTCAATTCACAGGTGAAGTGTCGCCTCATCTGGAAGGACTGTCTGGGGCCCTGAATGGTGGTAAGGAAGGAAGTGTGAGGGCATGTGTAGCACTTGTTCCGCTTACACGGATAAGTGCCAGGAGGGAGATCAGTGGGGAGGGATGGGGAGGGACGAATGGACAAGGGAGTCATGTAGGGAGCGATCCCTGTAGAATGCAGAGAGAGGGGGGGAGGGAAAGATGTGCTTAGTGGTGGAATCCCGTTGGAGGTGGCGGAAGTTACGGAGAATAATATGTTGGACCCGGAGGCTGGTGGGGTGGTAGGTGAGGACCAGGGGAACCCTATTCCTAGTGGGGTGGCGGGAGGATGGAGTGACAGCAGATGTGTGTGAAATGGGGGAGATGTGTTTGAGAGCAGAGTTGATAGTGGAGGAAGGGAAGCCCCTTTCTCCGATGTGGCCTTCTATATATTGGCGAGACCCGACGCAGACTGGGAGACCGCTTTGCTGAACACCTACGCTCTGTCCGCCAGAGAAAGCGGGATCTCCCAGTGGCCACACATTTTAATTCCACATCCCATTCCCATTCTGACATGTCTATCCACGGCCTCCTCTACTGTAAAGATGAAGCCACACTCAGGTTGGAGGAACAACACCTTATATTCCGTCTGGGTAACCTCCAACCTGATGGCATGAACATCGACTTCTCTAACTTCCGCTAATGCCTCACCTCCCCCTCGTACCCCATCTGTTATTTACTTTTATACACACATTCTTTCTCTCACTCTCCTTTTTCTCCCTCTGTCCCTCTGACTATACCCCTTGCCCATCCTCTGGGTTCCGCCCCCCCGTCTTTCTCCCTGGGCCTCCTGTCCCATGATCCTCTCATATCCCTTTTGCCAAACACCTGTCCAGCTCTTGGCTCCATCCCTCTCCCTCCTGTCTTCTCCTATAATTGTGGAACTCCCCCTCCCTCTCCCACTTTCAAATCTCTTACTAACTCTTCCTTCAGTTAGTCCTGACGAAGAGTCTTGGCCTGAAACGTCGACTGTACCTCTTCCTAGAGATGCTGCCTGGCCTGCTGCATTTACCAGCAACTTTGATGTGTGTTGCTTGAATTTCCAGCATCTGCAGGATTCCTGTTGTTTGCACAAATAAGCTGGGCCCTTTTAGTAGTTGGGCCAGCTGGAGGGGGTGCCACTGGGGTGAAGTTCTTTCATCAATTCAAATAGAGACCACCCCAAATCTTGTAGATTGAGCAGAAAGACTAGTTGTCAGGATTATTCTGATGATCTTCTGTCATGACATGGATTGTGAACTCTTGCCGGTGAGCCTGAAACAAAGTGACAAACAAACAAACAGAGACTGAAAGGGCAAAAAGGATGTGATCAAATTTCTGGAAGGTTTGATCGCCATCCTTGTGCAGTCTTGTAGAGAGACAATTAGGACGTTAGATAGTGTAGATGTAGGTGCAGGTAGATTAGTAATTGCGGAAGGGATCCAAAGTGAAATGCATTTTTGCTGATCCACTTAATCAGATCCTAGGATAGATTTATGTCCGGGGTCAAGAGGAGGGTATGTTCAAGTCAAGTCAAGTCAAGTCACTTTTTATTGTCATTTCAACCATAACTGCTGGTACAGCACACAGTAAAAACAAGACAATGTTTTTCAGGACCATGGTGCTACATGAACAAACAAAAAACTATACTGAACTACATAAAAAACAACACAAAACTACACTAGACTACAGACCTATCCAGAACTTCATAAAGTGCACAAACAGTGCAGGCATTACAATAAATACTAAACAAGACAATATGCACAGTAGAGGGCAGTAGGTTTATAATTATAAATAAATAGAGGTGTCAGTCCAGTCTTCGGGTGTTCAGGAGTACTCTGGAGTTACATGAATATACTGTAGGAGATGCTAATTCAAACAAGAACCAAGCTTCAGTTCTGTAAATGTAAATGTGTTCAGGAAGCTTAGAAGTGGGCTTTAGTTTTTTGTAAATTGCAAACAGTAAATTGAAGTTTAAAGCACAGGCTGCTCCACAGACTGAGAGATTACATACGCATGAAAATAGTGGGATTGTGTTAAATGTCTTTCATTAAATCAGGCTATATGACTAAGTTATTTGCACCATTGTGACCTGAGTTCAAGCCGTCAGATCACACAGGTGTTGTCACTTAACATATCAAGCATGGTCACAGGTATAGACAATCAATAGTCTTTATGTACTTATCATATTTGTGTACTCAGAGACAGCCCTGACAACATTAATTTTGGGTGTCTTACAATTCTGTCTCCAGAAGCTTTCAGACTAATTGTGTGAATTACTTTGTGACAAAGATCTTTGAGCATTCAGAGGTGTCTGTCCTGTAGATATGTAATTCAAAGGAAGCATTGTCAACCCAAAATATTGAAGTAGGCAAAGTTATTGTAACTATTGAAACTGTGTTGAATCTCCTGCTGTGCCTTAGATCTTATGGATATAAAAACGTGGTGTACATTTGGGTTTGTGAGCCTCGACAGAGAATGTCTCCAGAATGATGCCTGCGTGTTGTGACAAATAAAGACTTCCATATCACCAGCTTCACAGTGTCTATCAGCACAGAATGTTCTGGGGGCCAAGTCAAAGAAAGTCATGTTGGATTCTCCAGGATAGTTCCCTGAGCAGACAGAAAAAATTATTTTGCAAAATGCCAGCAACAGCAGACCTATCAAACAAGCACCAGCATCTCACTTGGCCAGTGGTGAGAAGGACTCAACTTGTCAGATCCTTCCTGTACAGCTAATGTCTCAATCTTACCACACATTGCCCTTGAGACAGCTGCATTGTAAACAACTCGTTTGTCCATCTCTGTTTGGACCATACTTTGCCAACGTTAGAAAGTTGATGCAATGGTCTTTGCCAAGTATTTTCCTGAGCAGCAGGAAGTTTATTCCTGACGTAGGACTCTGTCTGCAATTTGCTCCCAGGGAAGCATACTGAGGTCAAAATTGACTGCTGCTGGAAGATCATCAGCTCAGTGAAAGATTCTCTCTGGTTTGCCCGAAGTGTCAAAATCAACCAATGTACGATGATAAATGTTCTAAGACAGAATCATTTCCCCTTTCCTGCCCTGTTTTTGTTTAGTTTTATTTTCTGCCAAAGTGGGGGAAAATGGTGACAATTTCTGAGTATGAAATGAGTTCAATACTTACCACCTTATAAATGTATCCATGTAGCATCGATCCTATTGGTAAATTTGGGAGTTCTTTTCTAAAGCATCTGATGATCGATACAAATTTGGACTTTGAAATTTAATTTTCTGAATCATGCACCCATTGCTTTTTAAAGGACAAATCTGTCATTAGGGTCCCATCCAGAGGACTCACAACAACCTACCCCCACTCACCATATTTTCCACAGGATAGATCAGGATGGAGATAACTAAATGTAATCTCGTTGACAGCAAGCTGGGCAACATGGTCGGCATTGAGGAGATGAGCTGAAGGGCTGGTTTCCCTACCGTATGACTCTATGACTCCCTAAATGTATCAGTTTAATTCAGGCACCATCTTGCTGGGTTACATCCACAAAGACAGGTGACAGGTTTTTGAAGTACAGATTCTGCTTTTCTACAATGGCCTACAAGCATTAGTTGTGTCTGCCTCCTCAGGGAGTCATATTGGCACCTCAGTGTCAGCAATTCCCTTTGATTTACTTCAGTAAATTCAGATTTATTTTCAGATGTGACAGCGATTTACTGTAGAGTTTGCCCAGGCAGGAGCCAGCTCCAAAAGAGAACATTGTGGTTCAATTAATCCCATTGTAAGGGAACAATGTAACTCAGCTAATCCTGTCAGAGCTTTGTCTTCAAAATTGCCCAGTAACAGAGGAGACAATTAATACAACCTCTGAACAATCTGTCACCTTGTCTTCTAAACATACATGTCTAAATTTTGCCTCCTTCCTTCCCCCAGAGGTATAACGACCCATTCATTAGGCAAGTCACAATTGGGTTGAATACTGTGGTTTTGAAGTATATTATGTTACATAATTGATTTTTATATATAATATATATAAAGTTATCACCTGCTCAGAGCACTTTCCTATATTCTAAATATATCCATTGTCTTTTTGCACATTGTCGGTTTGTCAATCTTTGTGAGTAGTTTTTCATTAATTCTTTGTTCTACTGTGAATGCCTGCAACAAAATGAAACTCAAGGTAGTGTATGGTGACATAAAGTATATGTACTTTCATAATAAACTTACTTTAAACTTTGACTTTGTTGTATAACTCTCTTTTACAATTAATGGCAAACCACATGGTTAGTGAAATGCTATTACAGCTTGAGTTTTTGGAGTTTGGAATTCAATCCCAGCATCCTCTGTGAGGAGCCCCTATATGTCCTCCCCATGGAATAGGTGGGTTTTCTCCAGGTCCTCCGGTTTCCCCTCACAGTCCAAAGACATACTTGGTAGGTTAATTGGTCATTGTAAATTGTCCCATGATTAAGTTAGGGTTAAATTGGGGTTTTTCGAGGTTACTGGACGGTGCGGCATGAAGGGCCGTAAAAGCCTATTCTGCACTGTATCTCTACAAAAATAAGTAAACGTTAATTGAATGGAAATGAGTAACCTAATCAAGGGGCCTGCACTGTTACTGGTTAAGTAAATTTATTGTAATTAAACTATCTATTATTTTCATATAGCGAAGCTAATTCTGGAATTTTCACTTAATCCAATCCTGCATTCTTGATTCTTCCTTACATGTAACAACGTCAAATCGTAGTCTATATTTTTCTCTAATTTGAAAAAGCAGTTTAAATCACATGTACAATCCTATCATGAAATGCAAAAATAGAAGCAACATAATATGAAATAGAAATGGGCAAGAATGCAATAATATTTTGACAAAATTTATCACATAGTTAATAATCTATGCTATCACTTAAATGACAGCTTGTAACTGAGGGCAAGGACTCACAATGATTAATATGTGAACCTGGATTAAGTCAATGTAAGAGAAATTAATGCAGATGGCATACACAGTGTTAACCAATTTCACACAAATGTTCTGTCAGTGTAATGCTTGTTGTGTGGTCTTGTGGTGATAGTTTTCCTGTTTTCTCACCACTCCCCAGTTGTCCAGTGACCATGAATGATATCACAGTGGTTTGATGTCCAATATTTGTTTATGGTGAGATTATCACACATCAGTCTGGATCACGCTGTTGTTGTGAAGATTCAGCTCTTGATAATATTGGAAACTCAACATGAATCTAGTTTAAAGCAGCACACACAAAAAGCGAAACCCAATAGCATGAATGGCAGCGATACTTCACTACCAGATGAACTCAACACTTTCTATGCACGCTTTGAAAGGGAGAATATAACTACAGCTGTGAAGATCCCTGCTGCATCTGATGACCCTATGATCTCTATCTCAGAGGCCGATGTTAGGGTGTCTTTAAAGAGAATGAACACTCGCGAGGTGGAAAGTGCTGATGGAGTACCTGGTAAGGCTCTGAAAACCTGTGCCAACCAAATGGCGGAGTATTCAAGGACATTTTCAACCTTTCACTGATACGGACGGAAGTTTCCACTTGCTTCAAAAGGGCAACAATTATACCAGTGCCTAAGAAGAGTAATGTGAGCTGCCTTAATGACTATCACCCGGTAGCACTCACATCTACAGTGATAAAATGCTTTGAGAGGTTGGTCATGACTGGACTGAACTCCTGCCTCAGCAAGGACCTGAAGCCATTGCAATTTGCCTATCGCCACAATAGGTCTTCACATGGCTTTAGACAACCTGGACAACACAAACATCTATATCAGAATGCTGTTCATCAACTATAACTCAGCATTTAATTCCATCATTCCCACAATCCTGATTGAGAAAGTTACAGAACCTGGGTCTCTGTACCTCTCTCTGCAATTGGATCCTCAACTTCCTTACCAGAAGACCACAATCTGTGCAAATTGGTGATAACATCTCCTCCTCACTGACGATCAACACTGGTGCACCTCAGGGGTGTGTGCTTAACCCACTGCTCTATACTCTATATATATATACATATATATATATATGACTGTGTGGCTAGGCATAGCACAAATACCATCTACAAATTTGCTGCTGATACAACCATTGTTGGTAGAATCTCAGGTGGTGACGAGTGGGCGTACAGGAGTGAGATATGCCAACCAGTGGAGTGGTGCCACAGCAACAACCTGCCACTCAATGTCAGTAAGACGAAAGAGCTGATTGTGGACTTCAGGAAGGGTAAGACGAAGAAACACATACCAATCTTCATAGCAGGATCAGAAGTGGAGAGAGAATGAGCAGTTTCATGTTCCTAGGTGTCAAGATCTCTGAGGATCTAACCTGGTCCCAACATATTGATCATATTGATGCAGTTATAAAGAAGGCAAGACAGCAACTATACTTCATTAGGAGTTTGAAGAGATTTGGTATGTCAACAAATACACTAAAAAATTTCTATAGATGTACCATGGAGAACATTCTGACAGGCTGCATCACTGTCTGGTATGGAGGGGCTACTGCACAGGACTGAAAGAAGCTGCAGAAGTTTGTAAATTTAGTTGGCTCCATCTTGGGTACTAGCCTACAAAGTACTCAGGACATCTTCAAGGAGCGGTGTCTCAGAAGGGCAGTGTCCATTATTAAGGATATCCAGCACCCAGGGCATGCCCTTTTCTCACTGTTACCATCAGGCAGGAGGTACAGAAGCCTGAAGGCACACACTCAGCGATTCAGGAACAGCTTCTTCCCCTCTGCTATCCGATTCCTAAATGGACATTGAACCCATGAACACTACCTCACTTTTTAAATATATATTATTATCTGTTTTTGCATGATTTTAATCTATTTAATATACATATACTGTAATTGATTTACTTATTTATTAGTATTTTTTTTATTCTGTGTTATCTATTGCATTGAACTGCTGCTGCTAAGTTAACAAATTTCATGATACATGCTGGTGATAATAAACCTGATTCTGATTCTGCTGGAGGAGCTCAACAGCTCAGGCAGCATCTGTGGGAATGAATAGATAGTCGACGTTTCAGGCTGAGATGCTTTTTAAGGACAGAGAAGGAAGGTGCTTGAATAATAAGATAGGAGGAGAGGAGGGGAGCTAGCTGGAAGGTGATAGATGAAGCCAGGTGGGTGGGAAAGGTCAAACGCTGGGGAAGAAGGAATTTGATGGAATAGGAGAGTGGACAATAGGAGAAAGGTGAGGGGGGATCCGGGGGGGGGGGGAAGTAATAGGCAGATGAGAAGAGGTAAAAGGTCAGAGTGAGAAATAGAGGAAGATAGGAGGTTGAAATTTGTTTACAGAGGGAGAAATCGAAATTCATTCCATCAGGTAGGAGGCTACCCAGACAGAATATAAGGTGTTGCTTCTCCACCCTGAGAGTGGTCTCCTCTTGTGCCAAGAAAAGACCATGGACCGACATGCTGGAATGGGAACGGTAATGGGAATTAAAATGGCCACCAGGAAGTCCTGCTTGTGACTGATGCTGCAGAGGTGCTTGATAAAGCAGTCCCCCAATTTATGAGGGGCCTCACCAATGTAGAGGAGGCTGCCTTGGGAGCACTGGGTACAATGGATGAACCCAGGTGAAGTGTTGCCTCACTTAGAAGGGCTGCCTGTGTCCCTGAATGGAGGTGAGGGAGGAGGTATATGGGCATGGTTAGCACTTTGGCCACTTGCAGGGATAAATGCCAGGAAGGATATTAGTGAGAAGGGACGAATGGACAAGGGAATCACCCAGAGAACAATCCCTGTGGAAAAAGAAGAGGGGGGAAGGTGAGGATATGTTTGGTGGTAGGATCCCTTTGGAAATGGCAGAAGTTGCAGAGGATAATGCATTGGATGTGGAGGCTGATGGGGTGGTAGGTAAGGACAAAAGGAATTTCATCACTGTTAAGGCAGTGGGAAGATAGGGTGAGCACGGATGTCTGGGAAGAGGAGGAGATGCAGGTGAGGGAAGCATCAATAGAGGAGGGAGGGAAACCTTGTTTTTTAAAGGAGGACATCTCTGATGTCCTGGAACAGAAAGCCATGTCCGGAGAAGAATGCTGCGGAGGGGAAGGAATTGAGAAAAGGAAGTAGCATTTTTACAGGTGACAGGGTGGGAAGAGATACAATTGAGATAACTATGGGAATCAATAGTTTTATAAAAGAACCTAACTTAAAGGAATTCTCCTGCAGTTTGCTGATAACACCACTGCTGTTGGCTGAATCAAAGGTGGTAACGAATCAGTATTTAGGAGTTAGACAGAAAATCTGGTTGAGTGATGCACAGCAGCATCCTCTTGCTCAACGTCAGCAAAACCAAAGAGCTGGTTATTGACTACGGGAGGAAGAAGCTGGAGATCCATGAGACAGTCCTCATTAGGGGAATGGAGGTGGAGATGGTCAGTAGCTTTAAATTCCTTGGTATTAACATGTCCTGTGACCAACATGTAAATGTCATCATAACAAAAGCATGATAGTGCCTCTACTTTCTTCAAAGTTTGTGTAAATTCAGCATGTTGTCTAAATCTTTGATGAACTTTTATGGATGCGCAGTGGAGCGTATCCTGACTGGATGCACCACAAACAAAAGAAAATCTGCAGATGCTGGAAATCCGAGCAACACACACAAAATGCTGGAGGAACTCAGCAGACCAGGCAGCATCTATGGAAAAGAGTACAGTCATCCCTTTCTCCACCATCAACGCTGCCCTCAACCGCATCTCTTCCTTTTCATGTTCGTCTGTTCTTAGCCCATCCTCTCTCCACCCTACCAAGGATAGGCATCTTACCAGGGATACGAGGAGTAGATGGCGGCGCAACGCAGCTTGCAGCAGCCACTCCGGTGAATGATGTCTGTAATCTGTCAAGTAGGGTGCTGTGCACAATCCCGATTTGATGGAGGCAGACGTGAGAGAACGGAGGAACACCTGGAGAAACTTCTGGAATGCCTTTATGGCTGCCACTGTTACTGTGTGATCCAGAATCTCCAGAGGGGAAGGCCCTGAATCCTTGGTTTTGCCTGTTGCTCGGCGGCCGGAGCAGAGTCGAAGCGCTCGGCAGAGATGGCGCTGGGTGCTAGGTGTCGAAGGGCTGGTTGGAGGCTCGAAGTTTTCAGACGGACTCAGAGTTGGCTGTGGTCGGCTGCTTCCAATGCATCGACAGTTGTCGGTGCCTGGAGGTTTATGGCAGTGAGAGTTTCTTCCTTCTGCCGCCTGCTATCGGGGACTATCGGGAGTTGATCGGAACTTTGAGACTTTTTTTTTACCGTGCCCATGGTCTGCTCTTTATCAAGTTATGGTATTGCTTTGCACTGTTGTAACTATATGTTATAATTATGTGGTCTTGTCAGTATTAGACTTTGGTTTGTCCCATTTTTTTTGTGATATCACTCTGGAGGAATATTGTATCATTTCTTAATGCATGCATACATTTCTAAATGACAATAAATGAGGACTGAGTGTCCTCATAATCTAATCTAATCTTGTCCTCAACTACCACCCCACTGGCCTCCACAGCCAGCACATAATTTTCCGAAACTTCCGCCGTATCCAATGGGGTCCCACCACCAAGCACATCTTTCCCTCCCCACCACTTTTTTGTTTTCTGCAAGGATTGCTCCCTCTGCGACTACCTTGTCCATTCATCTCTCCCCACTGATCTCTCTCCTGGCACATTCTTGCAAGTGGAACAAGTGCTACACCTGCCCCTATACCTCCTGCCTCACTACCATTCAGGGTCCCAAAGAGTCCTTCCAGTGAGGCGACACTTTACCTGTGAGTCTACTGGGGTCATATACTGTGTCCAGTGTTCCCGGTGTGGCCTCCTGTATATCGATGAGACCCGATATAGATTGGGAGGCTGCTTTGCTGAGCACCTATGCTCCTCCACTGTCGCGATGAAGCCAGACTTAGCTTGGAGGAACAACACCCTATATTCTGTCTGGGTAGCCTCCAACCTGATGGCATGAACATCGATTTCTCAAACTTCTGGTAATGCCCCCACACCCCCACTCTCCTTCACTATTTCCCATCCCCTTTCCCCCATCACCTTATCTCCTTGCCGGCCCATCATCTCTCTCTGGTCCTCCTCCCCCAATTTTTCTTTCTTCCATGGCCTTCTGTCTCTTTCGCCAATCAACTTCCTAGTTCTTTAATTCATCCCTCCCCCTTCAGGTTTTACCTGTCACCTTGTGTTTTCCTCTCCCTTTCGCCCACCTTTTAACTCAACTCCTCAGCTTTATTTCTCCAATCCTGCCGAAGGGTCTTGGCCTGAAATGTCAGCTGTACTCTTTTCCATAGATGCTGCCTGGCCTACTGAGTTCCTCCAGCATTTTGTGTGTGTCATCTGGTTGCCCCACAGCCTGGTATGAAAACACCAATGCCCAGCGATGGAAAACACTACAAAGTGGTGGATACAGCCCAGTACATTACAGGCAAAGCCCTCTCAACTTTTGAGCACATTTACATGGATTCTCAGCACAGGAAAGCATCATCATAATCATCATCATCATCAGGGACCTCCACCATCCAGCCTATGCTCTCTTCACATTACTACCATCAGGCAGGATGTACAGAAGCTTTAGAACCCACTCGATCAGGTTCATGAACTCTTATTACTCTACAACCATCAGGCTTCTGAACTGATGTGGATAGCTTCATTCTCTACTAACCTGATCTGATTCTGTGACTTACAGACTCACTCTCCAGAACTCTTTACAAATCATGTTCTCAGTAGTGTTTTTATTTGCATACTTTGTCTTCTTTTGCACATTGGTCTGTCAGTCTTTGTCGGTTTATATATGTATTTGTAAAATCTATTGTCTTTCTTTTTTCCTGTAAAGACTTCCAAGAACATAAATCTCAAGGTAACATAGACATACTTTGATAATAAAATTACTTTGACTTTAAAGTTGTAGGCGAAATGTTGGACAACTCAAGTCAAGAGACTGTAACTGGAATCCACGGCACCACACACCCAAAAGATTAAAGCAGTTTTCCTCTCAGTTTTTAACCCACTGTGCCTGAACTAGAGTGGTGTTATGTAAGGGAGTCTGCTCCCACTATTTTCAAAAAAGTTCAAAGTTCAAAGTAAATATTTTAGCAAAGTATGTATATGTCACCTTAAATTACCCTGAGATTCATTTTCTTATGAATATTCACAGAAAATACAAAGAAACACAATAGAATAAATGAAAAACTGCACACAACAGAGATGGACAAACAATTAATATGAAGAAGACCCCAAAATGTGCAAATACAAAAGGAAAAGAAAAATAATAATAATTAATAAATAAGTAATAGCTATTGAGAACATGAGTTATAGAAACCTTAAGTGAGTCTATAGGTTGTGGAATAATTTCAGTGTTGCAGTAAGTGAAGTTATCCCCTCTGGTTCAGAGCCTGATGATTGAGGGTGTTACGTACCCCGTAACTGGGTTGCCAAACCAGCAGAAATGGATCACTCAGTTGGAGTCTGGAGTACTAGAACTAAGAAAGTTTTATTAAAGAAACAAGCAACATAGTAATCGAAAGGATAATAAATGCAACAGTTCAGCGATGCTAAACACACATGTGCACAGAATTAAGATAACAGCATCAATCAAGCTCTATCGTTGTCTAGGGGTAAATGACCAAATTTCAAAGTGACTCAAAGTTCAGTCCAGTTTAGTAGTTCAGTTCACAGTAATCGTTGCCATGGCGATGGACAACGTGGGGGAAGAGAGAGAGAGAACGGGAACAACCGATCATTCAGCACGGCTTCACTCACAGACCGACGAGATGGCTCACAAGCAGCTTTTGGGCGGGTCCTTGGTGATGTCACCTGAGGTCACCGACTGTGACCCCTCCTCCAGATGCGGTCGATCCTCTGCAGTGAACCCGGCACCCAGGCAAGGGCGGACACACACCGGGTTCCCGCTGATCGTACCTTTCCACCCTGTGCGTTGTCTGGTACTTCCCACCGACTCGTGAGGAGCGTACCGCTTCCAGGGTCTCGTTACCTCGGGTGGCGTGTGTGTCCTGCCTTAGCGAACTGGTCCCTTTTTATCCCCCTGCTGGGGCATCGCCTGTCCATCACTTCAAACAGTTCAAGGTTCAAAGGGGGGAGCCGCTCCAGACAGCTCTCTCTCCCACATCCCTTCATTACACATCTCCAGACGCTGCTCCATTGTTCCTTATCTCTCCTTCCCCTGAGGGCAGGTGGCAGACCACTTGCTGATGTCACTGATGCTAACCTAGGCCAGCAAACATCTTAATTTTATGTGTATTCTCGTCACAAGGGATAATAACTTCCTGAACTTGGTACTGTGGGACTTGAGGCTCTATACCTCGCTCCTGATGGCAGCAGTGAGAAGAGAATGCTGTGAATGAATTTGGCATTTCTTAGAAGCAACATTTAGGAGATTACTAATGGCATTTTAACACTGACAAAATGGTTTAGACAAATTTCCAAATAAGTGTATTTTGTTGCTGAAGGGCATTATCCAATGTTATTGGCAATGATTTTACTTGTATAAGTTTAATCAAAACCCCACTTATGATTTTGAGTAGCAGATGAGTTGTGATTGAGGAGAATCACAGATTGTTACACAGGTAGAAATTGGAGGTCTCAGTGATTGTATAGATCTATGGTAAAAGCTTACCAAAGTTTAAAGCAAAATTTATTATCAGAGTACATACATGAGATTCTTTTTCCTATGGGCATACCTAGCAAATCTATAGAACAGTAACTGTAAACAGGATCAAAGAACAACAAACTGCAAATGCAGATATAAGTAAATAGCAATAAATAGCGAGTATGAAATAACAAGATAAAGGGTCCTTAAAGGGAGACTATTGGTTGTGGGAACACCAGAAATAGAATGAGTGTGGTTATCCCCTTCTGTTCAAGAGCCTGATGGTTGAGGGGTAGTAACTGTTCTTGAACCTGCTGGTGCGAGTACCGAGGCACTTGTACCTTCTACCTGATGGCAGCAGCGAGAAAACAGCATGGCTTGAGTGGTGAGGATCTTTGATGATGGATGTTGCTTTCCTACGGCAAAGTTTCATGTAGATCTGCTCAATGTGGTGATCTGCACAATCTCCAAAGACACCTGAGGAAGTAGAGGTGCTGTCATGCTTTCTTTGAAATTATATTTATATATCAAATATGAAACCATAATTGTGAATAATTTAATTCAGTCTCAGTCTGCAGCTCAGCAGAAGAGGGAAAGGAAGCAGCAGGGGTGTAGAGAATGCATGGCTGTGGGAATCAGGACCCCAGATTTGTGATTGCTGTTTCTGTTGCAAGAGGCCAGTATTTTAATATGGGGCTTTCAGCACCCCTTGTTTATCCTAGAGCAGATAGAAACATTGTTTAATGCATCTGTCAGCTCGTACCTCCAGCACTTCTCCAAAATGTCATGTGCTTGAGCCTCTGGAGTGAATTTAAAAGACACAACTATCTGATTGAGAGGACAGAGTTTTACCAACTGACCTTATAGTCAGATATTCCAAATAGCATTTTAGTTGACAATGCAAAAGGCTTAATGTTCCCATTGTTTTTAGTATGCAGATTCTACCATTAATACATACAAAAAGAAACCTGTTCTTGTGCCCCAGTGTTACTGGCTGATAAGTGATGGTCACGAATTGCTTGAATCAAAACCTTATCAAGGGGAAGTGTTTTACAGCTAGACTGTGCATTAGCAGACACCTACGCTATAATTTTGGCTCTTTTCTCCTCAGTACTGAAGTAAAATAGCCGGTTTACTTCCGATGTACTTCCCATCAAAAAGCCACTTAGGCCTCTGGGGGAAGAAAATCAATCCAGTCTATGTCAAGACTGAACAAAAGACAGGTTATTTTTGGATGGCATAAGGAAGGGGTCACCTGGATATTTACCCGCAATTTCCACTTTCGACAAATTGAAGCTGCGTCACCTTTGAGACACCTAAAGAAATTGCCTTGGTAACATGCTTTGTAACACTCGCAGAAGCTGCTGCTGTGCTGTATTTCTGAGAAGTGATAATTAATACTATGATTTCAGAGAAATTTTAAGCACAGTTATTCCCTTCTACACACAGGAGAAAATTCAACATCTTTCCTACATTAATCTGAGAAAAAGTTAATCTTCCCTTACTTACTTCAACAAAAGTAAAATTTGTCATTGATTTATTTGTGCTTGACATCTGATAGATTTGAATTATGTTTGTGCACTTGCGTCCAATAACGTATTTTTGGAAGAGCAAAAACCAGATCTTTGTAGTTAATGAGTGTGTTTATGAAGATCTAACAACAGCTGAATTCTTTCTAATAATGCTGCTGCTTCATCAGCAGGTTGCCTTCAACAATATTTTCCTGGAATGCTGTGGTGACAGCTCCAGTGTTGTGGAATTAAAACTTTCCCAAACGATACATTTCCAACAGCGATGCTTAGGTCTGCTGCTCCAGTCGCTAATTGGACAATAGAATTCACACTTCTCATGCAATTAGTAAAAAGTGTAATCCTAAATCTTACAGCAGAGACAAATAATAACCTCATTAAGTCACTAATAAGACCATTCACAGATTGTCCCCAGCTAGCAATGATCCAGATTAAGGAAACCAAAATGGTTTAAAATATTTAACAAAATGCTGGAAGATTTCCAAAGGGAACATTTGATAAGTGAAAGGGAAAGGATAATGAGATAACTGCAGTTGGTGAAATGAGTGATGATAACCAGTATATCTCAGGCAGGAACAGAACACAGAAACATCTGCATTTAGAATCATAGAGGCACAGAGTTACAGGTATATAACAGGAAAACTGGCCCTTCAGCCCAACTCAAGTTGCCAGATGAGCTGGTCCAATTTGCCTGCACTAGTCCTATATTCCTCTAATTTTTTCCTCTAAATCATGAGCGGTATGGGTAAGATCTAAGATCTGGCTCCCCAACCCTAGAGATGAGGATAGTCATTGTTTTTTTCTCCCCCCAGGGTTGGGGAGTTCAGAACTAGAAGGCACAGAATCAAACTATGAGGGGAGAGATTTAAAAGAGATCTGAGAGGTGTTTTCTTTACACAGAGGGCAGTGAGTACCTGGAATGAGCTTCCAGAGGAAGTGGCCAAGGTGGGTACAATTGTTGCATTTAAGAGGCATTTGGATAGGTACATGGAGGGGAAGGGTTTGTAGGGATATGAGCTGAACATGGGCAACTGGGACTAGCAGGGAGGATGCTGTAGATATCATGGACCAGTGGGGTCAAAGTGCCTGATATAAAGGGCCTAGGTGCTGTATTAACTCTGTGACATTGTGACTCCATGTGCCCATCCAAATGTCTTTTAAAAGTTGTTTTTGTACATGCCTCTGACATTTCCTCTGGCAGCTCATTCCATATGCACTACCCTCTGTGGAAAAAATTATCCTTCAGGTTCCCTTTAAATTTTTCTCTCTCACTTTAAATCTATTCTCTCTAGTTTTAGACTCCTTTACCCTTTACCCTGGGGAAAAGACTGGCTATTCCCCTTATCCATGACCCTCATGATTTCATAAATCTCTATTGTCACTCCTCAGCATACTACACTCTAGGGAGAATAGCTTCAGGCTAACCAACCTCTCCTTATATCTCGACCCTCCAGTCCTGAAGCAGCCTTGTATAACTTTCTTTCACCCGCTCCAGTTTAATGACATCCTTGCCATAGCAGAGTGACAAGAACTGCATGCAGTACTCCAGAAATGGCCTTAAAATGTCTTGTACAGTTGTACCATGATTCCCAACTCCTGTATTCAATATTTTGACTGATGAAGGCAAATGTTTCAGCGCCCTGTTTCACCACGTTCAAGGAACTATGCACCTGCACACCTTGTGTACTACTCTGTACTACAATTCTTACCAGGGCCCTGGCACTTACTTTGCCCTGATTGTCTTAACAAAATCTACCGTTACTTGGTCCAGTTAATCAAGGTCCCATTGTAATTTTAGATAACCTTCTTCACTCTCCACTAACATCAATCTTAGTGCCATCCATTCGTTATTTAACTTGCCCTGGCTCTCATGTGATCTAACTTTCTGAAGCAGCCTACCTTATTAAGGAACTTGCTAAAGTCCATGTAGGCAATGTCTACCACCTACTCTCATCAATCTTCTTTGTTACCCTTCAAAAGACTCAATCACCAGGACAAAGTGTCCAGCTGTGGCTAGCAAGAGAAGTTAAATGCAGTTTCAGGTCAATCAAACAAGGTTTACATTATGGCGAAAATGTAAAGCAAGCCCAAGGACTGTGAAGATTTCAAAGAAGTACCGAAAGGTTAATAAGGAAAGGGAAAGTAGTATTAGCAAGAAGCATGGATAGATAATGAATTGTAACAGCTTCTACATTTATATAAAAAGGAAAAATAATTTACTGGGAAATAACAAAATAGCAGAGAAATATACTGTATAGTTGTCTTTGAAAAAGATCCAGCAAGCCTTCAGAAAATGGAGCGTGACGGGGGCAGGGGATCTAGAGCTGAAAAGAAGGAACACCATTCAAAAACATGGGACTGAAAGCCAACAAGTTACTATGACTTGATGACCTGCAGCATAGGGTTTTGAAACAAAGGCCAGGAAGTTCATAGTCAGATTTGAACTCATCCAGTTAGCAGATGCCCTGGACATCTTCTAAAACTCCATGGACTCCAGAGGTGTTCCCACAGTTTGGAAAGTGGAAAATGCAGTCTTAACTAAAGAGCAAGGGGAGGGAAAAGAAACTGGGGAACTACAGATCAGTTAATTTGATATCTGAAAGTTAGCATTTGTCACAAAGCAAATGATCAGAGACCATAGAAAATACTAACATTAGGCAATGTGAAATTATGAAAGGGACATCATGTTTGACAAATCTGTTAATAGTTTTTTTTTGAGTTTGCAGCTAGTGAAATAGATATGAAGGAACTAGTAGATGTGGTGTACAGGAAAATCTCACATTACAGAGAGGATGGTTGAGTTCCTCGAAAACAGTCTGTATCATAATTTTCTATAGTGTGAAGCTATATCAACTGCACATGTGCTAAGGAATACAAATTTAAAAAAAATTGTGTCCTTTTTGACTCTAATTCCATGAGAGGGAATCTGTGAATCTGAGGGATTCAGTAAGAGAGACTTTCTGTAAGTCAAGAGGCCATATTGTGGGGATTATCTGCATTAGAACTTTCAAAATGTCAGCAATAAAATGCCACTCATGTGCTTGTTAAATAACATTGGAGCATGTGGGAAAGGGTTAAGAAACTAGCATGGATTAAGGATGTGTTAATGTTCAGAAAAAACATGCAGCAATAAACAGGTTGGGAGGCTGTGTCTGGTGCCCGTCTTATTGGACTGGTTGATGATATATCCCTGGCAGTTCACAATCTATAACAATGATCTGGAGAAGAAAACCAAATGTCCAAGTCCATGTTTCCTGATGATGCAAAACTGGGTAGCAGTGTGGGTTATGAGGTGGACTCTAGGTTTCAAGGCTATAAAGGCAGGCTAAGTGAAGGCATTGCACTATGGCAGATGGAATATGGGAAATCTCGTAAGTTGTTAGAAGAAAAAGAAAAACAGATGTTTAAGTGGGCTGTATTAAATAGTATTGGTGTTCAGAAGGATCTGGGCACAATTCACTGAATATGCAGATATAAGCAAGAGCAAGACAAATAGGTTGTAATCCATTATTGCAAGAAATTTTGTGAATAGGTCTAAAACATCTTACTGGGTTTTTATAGGGCTCTGGTGAGTGTTGATAATGCAAACTAGTCTGCTTATCCTAAAGGCAGATATACTTGTGATAGATGAAAAGCAACAAAGGTTCATAGGCTTGATACCTGATATGGGGAATTTATTGTAAAAAGAAAGATTAAGCTGAAGTTAAAGAAATAGGGGGTAATCTTATCGAAACAAATAAAATCCAATATAGGATTGACAGGGTGGATATAGACATGATGGATCATGTGACTGGAATCAAAAGGTGGGGAAGGGGAAGGGGGACAAACTAGAAAGTGATAGGTGAAACCCCCTTCTTTTCCAGTCCTGATGAAGGGTCTCAGCCCAAAATGTCGACTGTTTATTCAGTTTCATAGATGCTGCCTGACCTGCTGAGTTTCTCCAGCATTTTGTGTCTGTTAAAATCAAGAGAAAAGCAACACACACAAAATGCTGGAGTAACTCAGCAGGCCAGGCAGCATCTGTGGAAAAAAATACCGTCGCCATTTCGGGCCGAACCCCTTTGGAGTCCTGCTGAAGTGTTTTGACCCAAAACATCGGCTGTACTTTTTTCCATCGATGCTGCCTGGTCTGCCGAGTTCCTCCAGCATTTTGTGTTTTGTGTGTGTTACTCTGGATTTCTGGCATCTGCAGAATTTCTTGTGTTTATGCATCAACAAGTTGCTTCCATGGTGAATTCAATCTATTTCAAGTAGTCACAGTAAAACATTCTCAGTTTTGACATGAGAAAGTCTGCGGATGCTGGAAGTCCAAAGCAACACAGAAAACAGTTCTGGAGGAACTCAGTAGGTCAGGAAGCATCCAGGGAAATGAATAAACAGTTCATGGTTCAGGCAAAGACCCTTCTTCAGGGCTGGAAAAGAAGGGGGAAGATGCCAGAATAAAAAGGAGGGGGAGGAGAGGGAGGATGGCTAGAAGGTGATAGGTGAAGCCAGGTGGGTGGGAAAGATAAAAGGCTGGAGAGGAAGGAATCTGATAGGAGAGGAGAGTGGGTCATAGGCAAAAGGGAAGGAGGAGGGGACCCAGGGGGAGGTGATAGCCAGGTAAGAAGAGGCAAGAGGTCAGAGTGGGCAATAGAAGAAGGGAGGGGGAGGGTATTTTTTTACTGGAAGGAGAAATTGTTAATTACTCCATCAAGTGGAGAAGATGGCAGCGCGACGGCAGCGCGCGCGGCCTCTCCGGTGATGAATATCTGTTATCTGTCAAGTAGGGGACCGTGCACAATTCTGATTCTGGAGACAGACATGAGTGCATAGCGGAACATCTGGAAAACTTCTGAAATGACTGCTTTGCTACCGCTGCTACTGTGTGGTAACCGGAACCTCTGGAGCTGTAGGCCTCGAAATCCTCAGCTTTGCGTGTTTCAGCAGCCGGGGAGAGGTCGAAGGCGCTCGGCAGAGGATGGCGCTCGGGAGGCTGTATCAGAGAGGCTGGTCGGAAGCTCTAAGTTTTCAGACGAATGGACTCAGTGTTGGCTGTGGTCGGCTGCTTCCAAGGCATTGATAAGTTGACGGTGCCTGGAGGTTTATGGCAGGGAGTTTTTCCCTTTTGCTGCCGCTATCGGGGACTCAGTGACTTTGAGACTATATTTTTTTTACCCTGCCTATGGACTGCTCTTCATCAAATTATGGTATTGCTTTGCACTGCTGTAATTATTATGTTATAATTATGTGGTGTTGTCAGTGTTAGTCTTTGGTCTGTCTTGTTTTCTGTGATATCATACCGGAGAAACATTGTATCATTTCTTAATGCATGTATGCATTTCTAAATGACAATAAAAGAGGACTGAGTGTTCTCATAATCTAAAAGTTGGAGGCTATCCAGATGGAATATAAGATGATATTCCTCTACCCTGAGGGTAGCCTCATGGTGGTACAAGAAGAGGCCATGGACTGACATGTCAGAACAGGAATGGGAATCAGAATTAAAATGTGTGGTGCCTAGGAAGTTTCGCTTTTGGCAGATAGAGCGGACATGCTGTATGAAATTGCTCCCCAATTTATGACAAGTGTTACCAATGTAGAGGAGGCTGCATCAGTAGCACTGGAGACAAAAGATTCACAGATGAAGTGTTGCTTCACCTGGAAGGATTGCTTGGGGCCTTCAATGAAGGTGAGGGAGGAGGTGAAAGGGAAGGTACAGCACTTTGGCTACTTGCAGAGGTAAGTTACGGGAGGGAAATTAGTGTGGAGGGATGAATGGACAAGGAAATCATGGAGGATCCGATCCCTGCAGAAAGCAGAGGGGGAGGGGTAAATGGTGGTAGGATCCCTTTGGAGAAGGCAGAAGTTTCAGAGAATGATGTGTTGGATGTGGAGACTCATGGGGTGGTAGGTAAGTGCAAGAGGAGCTCTATCACTGGAAAATGGGTGAAGGTGATATTTGGGATATGGAGGAGATGTGGGTAAGGGCAGTATCAATAGTGGAGAAAGGGACACACTGTTCTTTCAAGAAGGAGGACATTTCTGATGTCCTGGAAAAGCAAGCCACATCCTGGGAACAGATGCGGTGGAGATGAAGGAACTGAGAAAAGGGAATAGCATTCGTACACGAGGCAGGGCGGGAGGAGGTATAGTCAAGATAACTGTGGAAATTTGTAGTTTTATAAAAGATGCAGGTCGACAGTTTGTCCCCAGAGATGGAGACAGAGAAATCGAGAGATGGGAGGAAGGTGTCAGAAATGGACAAAATGAATTTAAGGGTAGTGAGGAAGTTGGAGGCAAAATTTGTGAAATTGATGAGCTCAGCATGGGTGCATGAAGCAGAACCAATGCAGTCATCAATGCAGCGGAAGAAGAGTTGGGGAGCATTACCAGGGAAGGTTTGGAACATGGACTGTTCTACGTAGCCAATGAAAGGACAGACATAGCTGGAGCCCATGCAGATGCCCATGGGTACTGTTGTTGTGTGAATGAAGTTACTAGAGAAAAGTACTGGTAGCTACCAAGCAGTTTCTTCATTTGAGAAAACAAGATACAGCAGGCATCATATGGAGATATTTTCAGTCAAAAGGTCAGCCTATGCCCGGCACTACACACATTTTGTGTGCTAAAGTTCAAAGAAAATTCAGGACAATTCAAACAAATCCATATTTACAATCTTCCCACCATCATACCCAAAACGGGTGTTAATCTCTGTTGCATCCATGCAGTGGAATGTTGATTGGGGTCATGCATATCCAGACAATTAGCTAAGTGCCCCTTTCCTGGTCTGCCTGGTCTGTGAACCTATTGTTCAGAGCTGCATTAAAATCAAATCCACAATCCATATCCAGATCTGAAGACTGGTGGGCGAAGTTATCTGTTAAATGTGCTGAACTGGTCAGGGCCAGGGAATTGATAGTTAATGAGGAGATCGAGAGCATGAAAAGTGTTGTGGATGTAGATGGGAAGTGACTGAACCAAAGGGGGATAGAATGGAGTCGAGGTATGAGGACACAAGTGCAGTGGACTAGGAGCAGGCAGAAGCAATGTGCCTATCTAGGGAGTCAGGTAGATGCGAGTAGTGTGAGGTAAGGTAACTGTGAGTTCAGTGGCTGTGGATGGGAGCTTTCCAGAGTTGATGTTGAAGTCAGCTTTCTGATGGTCTGGAGTAGGGTCTTCTTTAAGGGGTAGGTATGAGGAGATGATTGAAATTTACAATCATGAGAAAGTCTGGACATGCTGGAAATCAAAGCAACACACAAAATGCTGGAGGAACTCAGCAGCTCAGGCAGCACCTACGGAAATCAATGAACAGTCAATGTTTCAGGCCGAGACCCTTCAAGACTGAGAGTTGCCGCCTGGCCTGGCCTCGCAAGGTAGAGGTCAGTCTGCTCCTCTACAATGGTCGTGGTCCGGTCCGTGAAGTCCGCATTCTGGTTCATGGTCCGGTCCATCGCTCCTTATTCCAGGTTTTCCAGTTTTCCCTTGTTCTGTTGGGTGCTTTAATTGAGGCACCTGATTCTCATTTTGGGCTGGCTACATTAATAACTTCATTTGCTAGACTTTCCCCTTCCTTCTGAAGCCTCTGCCTTTGCCCTGATAAGGAACTGTCTTTCATTGTTTGGAATTGTCTCTTTGTGTCCTTGCCTTTGGTAGGTAGGTCCAGCCATTTGCTGCTACCCTGTATTGAGGACCGTCTTGTCATGTTCAGCATTCTGTGTATGAGTCCCAGCCCTACGTCCTGTTCCCAAGGAGGGGTCCCGGCCCTCTGTTCCGCGTTCCCGCCTCCCAAGACCAAGGCCCTGTGTTCCGCGTTCCCGCCTCCCAAAACCAAGGCCCTGTGTTCTGCGTTCCCGCCTCCCAAGTCCAAGTCTGAGCTTCGTGTCCTCATTCAGTTCTGGTGCCTTGTTTTGCCCAGGAGTCCCGCTTCCTGCTGCCACATCCTGTCTTGTTGCCTTGACACGTCTTGTCCTTGCCTAGATCCTGAGTCCGAGCCCGAGTCAAGACAGGTTCTGGGTCCCTGTCCAGTCTCTGGCTCGGAGTCCATGTCCAGGTTCGAAGTTCCTAGCTCCTCGTCCAGGTCCCGCTTTCCTAGTCTAGTCTTAGCTCAGGCCCTGTATCCTAGTCTCGTCTAGGGCCTGTGTCTTGTCCAGCATCGTTTCTTCCCCAGTTCCCTTGCTTTCTTGACACACCTAGTCCCGTTCCTAGTGCTTCAGTGTCTGTCTTGCATTTGGGTCTGCTCCCAGCGCCCCCATTATGACGGCAACAACAGCACCCCCTTTGTCTGTGGGTTTGATGGTAAGTTTGAGATTAGTGTGGAGAGAGGAGAGGGCAGTGCATTCAGAGAGGGTAAGGTTCGAGGAGGAGAGAGCAGTGCTGAAGTCAAGCCTGTAAATGATTAGTTTACTGAGCGGCAGCAGGCAGAGTGGCAATAAAGGGAGTTGTATCTGCTTGGGTGCCAGTGGTTAATGGTGTTCAGCGGGAATCGGTGCTAATTTTCATGTTATATTTCAATGATTTGGATGACAGAATTGATAGCTTTGGGGCTAAGTTTGTGGATGACACAAAGATTGGTGGAAGGGCAGGTAGCGATCAGGAAGCATGGAGTCTGCAGAAGGATTTGGGCAGAATAGCAGAATGGTCAAAGAAAAGGTAGACGGAATAGAACGTAGGGAAGTACATGGTCATGCACTTTAGCAGAAGAATAAAGGCTTACACTATTTTCTAAATGGGGATTGAATTTAGAAATCGGAGGTCCAAAGTGACATGGGAGTCCTAATGCAGGATTCCCTAAAGGTTAACTTGGAGTTTGAGTCAGTAGTAAGGAAGGGAGATGCATAGTTAGCATTCATTTTGAGAGGACTAGAATGTAAAAGCAAGGCTGTAGGGCTGATACTTTATAAGACATTAGTCAGACCACATCTGGGCCCAGAAAAGATCTTCAGAGATGCGGCCACCCAGGAACCTGAAACTGCTCACATTTTCCATCTCTGATTCCTGGCATGTGCTCCTTCAACTTCCCCTTCCTGAAGTTCACAATCAATTCCTTGGTCTTACTGATATCAAGTGGAAGGTTGTTTTTGCAACACCACTCAATCAGCAGATCTATCTCATCACCATCTGAAATTCTGCCAACAATAGTACTGTCATCAGCAAATTTATAAATGTCATTTGAGCTGTGCCTGCCACGCAATTGTGGGTGTGGAGGAGAGTAGTGCAGTGGGTTAAGCACACATCCTTGAGGTATATCAGTGTTGATGTCGGAGAGCAGATGTTATTTCTGATCCACACTGACTGTGGTCTCCTGATGAAGAAATTGAGGGTCCAGCTGCAGCCGGTAGTACAGAGGCCCAGGTTTTGGAGTGTGTCAATTGGAACTGAGGGTATGATTGTGCTAAACGCCGAGCTGTGTAGTCAATAAACAGCAGCCTGACGTCAGTATTACTGTTGTCCAGGTGATCTAAGGAATATAGAGTTAGGGCAGGAAAGTTACAGTGAGGTACCTTATTGAATATGAAATAGGCTTTAATTTCTTCTGTTCTCCATGGGCATTATCTGTCTTTGTTTGTATTTAATTAAAATAGAATGGAGATGGGGATAAAACAATATGAAGCCATATTGAGTTAATTGTGATTTCTAATATTATGCTATTATCCCTGCTTTTTAGCATTCTTTTGCCACATGAACATCCCAAGTTTAAACTGCAATTATCCTTTTAATTTATTTTATGTGTCTCGACTAAGACTTTACAGTGTTTTTTTTTCTCTCTTGGTTAAGCAATTTGCAATTTTGTAAATTAGACTGACACAAATACTGAAGGTAAAATCAGTGCTTTTGACTTAATTCTTCATGAATTCTCCAGCTCTTTGGTCTCCCCAAGTGATTTGTGTCACATTTACATGCTTTTTGCTGATTCCTCCATGCATTTTTATTGAATTTTTTTAAAGTTTCCATTTCTTCTACTGATTATGCATTCTGAACGCCTTTGTCGAATTGAAATTTTCCTGCTTATGGTGAAAATTTTAGCATGTCAGTTTGAACTGCTTCTTTGCAGCATTTTAGAGTAGCCTTTGGAAAATGAGTCACTCAGCATTAGAGTTTGGGATCTGTCAGGCAATCATTATGTGCGCAGAAAAAGTAATATTCAATTGCTGACAACAACAGTTGTGATTTACTACTTGTTTCCGTCACAATCTTCATTTGACAAAATGAGCTCCTCATGCCAGCTGCGTTTATTCACACAGCCCAGATCTTAAATGGCAAATTAAGGTAACAATGTCTAAAAGTCTGTGGGGAAATGTTATCATTAAATACCTTTCTGTCAAATAGAAGTAACTTCTAAGACATTTTTGCATTTTATTAATTAAAAAGTTCTCCTTACCTCATAATATTTTATTTCTGCCCCATTTAGTGTTCGCCTGTAAATTCTTCTTGCCTCATTGATCATCAAGGTATGTCAAGTTGAGTTTACCGTTTTCTGCACCAGTATGGTGAAGTACAAGTATAAGTTCAGACAGTACAGAACGTAAATTAATCACAAGCCATACAAACCAATGGAGAGGGAAAAAAGAAAGACGTGAGTGCAAAAACAAAACCAGAGACAAGCCCAAGGTAATACTTCAGTTGGTGCTATGCACTCTGAGGCTTCACACAGCACTGCTCCTAGATAATAACAAAATAGCTTGTGACCGCAGCCCAGTGAAGCATTCACCAAGTTCCCACTCTTGTTTCAGTTCCTTCCCGATACAGGGAGTGTGACTGAGAGTATGTGCTCTGGGTGGGGGAGTAAAACGTATTTCACCAATGCCACTTCATGTTTTCATTTGTGATTTTCATTTAAAATTAGGCTGGTTGTTAGCAGAGGTTACAGGATGAACATGTACTTCAACATGTGTTTGGAGAAAAGGGGGAGGCAATAACATTGAGAAATGAAGGTAGGGAATGGATTGTGCTCAATATGGCAGCAGCGCACCAGAGACTTATGGAGAAGAGGAGTTCGGTGGGTAATAAAATGGACGAGTTCACGGCGCTAGCCAGGCGTCAGAGAACATTTCGGGAGTGCAATGTTATGCGATTTACTGGAACGGGGCTGCACGAGGACATACCCGATCAAATCTTTTCCATGGACAGCTTCCAGACCGTTCGGGCTGACCGGAAGTGCACTGAGAGCGGTAAGCGTAAAGGAGTTGGGTGCTTACTGTTCTGGTTAACAATGGATGGTGCAATCCGGGTCATATTACGATCGAGGAACGTGTTTGTAGACCATATATTGAACCTTTTGCTGTTGGATCCCGGCCATATTCCACCGAGATACAATACTGGGCGTCACGGGAGGTTGTTCCTGCCTGTGGCCATCGAACTTTGCAGCTCCTCCTGTGGAGGGTCAGACACCCTGAGCCAATAGGCTGATCCTGGACTTATTTCCATCTGGCATAGTTTGCATTTTGCTGTTTGATTGTTTGTGGTTTTTGTATTGCTATATTTATGCTCTATTCTTGGTTGGAGCAGCTGTAATGATACCCAATTTCCCTCGGGATCAATAAAGTATATCTAACTATCTATCTATCTACACCAGAACATAATGCTCCACTTCACTTCTATTACTAATGCTTGTAACATTGCTCCTGTTGGAACTTTGAATGATCCAGGTGCATACAGGAGATGCAGTTATAACTTGGCAAGCAGCCGTTCCTGCACTCAAAGTATATCAAGGATTTATCATCACAGATAACAGCAAGTGATGATATTAAATACAGTTTCATTCATTATAATGAGCTAGTAAATGAAAATTTATTAAAACTGCGGATGCTGGAAATCTAATATAAAAACAGAACGTGCTGCGGATAGGTTGGGTTGCATCTCAGGGAGGAGAAACAGAGTTTATGTTTCAGGTTAACACAGCAGGGCAGGCAGGATTTCCTGGTGGCCAACCATTTGAATTCCAATTCCGACATATTGGTCCATGGTCTCCTCTTCTGCCGTGATGAGGTCATTCTCAGGTTGGAAGAGCAGCATCTCATATTCCATCTAGTTAGCCACCAACCTGATGGCATTAACATATTTCTCCAACTTCTGATAATTCCTCCCCCCCACCCCTTTTTTTCAATTCTTCACTCTGACCCCCATTATCTCTTCCTGCCTTTTCACCTGCTTATCAACTCCCCCTAGTGACCCTCCTCTTTCCCTTTCTCTCATGTCCACTCTCCTCGCTTACTGGATTCCTTCTTCAGCCTTTTAACGTTTCCATCTATCATCTCCTAGCTTCTTACTTCAACCCCACCCCCACGCACCTGATATCCCTTTCTAGTTTCTACACCTTCTCTTCCCCTCTCCCCCACACCCCAGCTTCATATTCTGGCTCCTTCCCCCTTCTTTTCCAGTCTTGGTGAAAGGTCTCGGTCTGAAATGTCCGCTGTTTATTCATTTCCATTAATGCTGCCTGACCTCCTGAGTTCCTCCAGTACTTTGGGTGTGTTGCTCTGGATTTCCAGCATCTGCAGAATAGTTTGAGTTCCAGGCTGAGGTCCATTAGTCAAAACTGGGAAGGAGACAAACAGAGATTGTAAACCTCTCCAAGATGTCTCCTTCATCCTCCCTGCAGCTTAACCGCTTCTTTTGTCTCCTCCCTAGTTGGCCTGAAATGTAAGTTGTTTTACCCTTCCCACTGATAACCTGCTGAATATTTCCAACAATTTCCATTTTTGTATTATAATTACATAGCTTACATCAATATTTTGGATGTAGATAAGTACTTCTAGAAATCATGTCTTTAAAATAAAGCACGGTTCAACTGACACGGCACCTGAGAATATTCAAACGCCTATATATGGTCTGAAGGTTTTAGAATGCAAAACCCCATTTACTCAAACCCCATTTACTTTATTTCATCGTATTGAAGGATGGGTTCTGAGATATACAAACACGCCAAATAATGATTGACAGAACAAATACATCTTAAGTGACAGGATAGTTATTTAATTCCTTCCCTAACCTTATCTTGGGACATCTAATATGGGCTCATCTGCTGTTTTACCTTGCAAAATTTATAACAGTGCAAAGCTGGAATGACTCATATCCATTGGCTGGTTTCAATGTCCTTAAAGTGTCAATGAGTTTTACTTTGTTTAAGAAAGTATTTGCATACTATTCTCAATAGAGAAAAAAATGTCTTGTCAGTGTAGAAAGTGAGGTTACCCTCTGCTGTGAACTGGTAGCCTGCAATCTTTGTAGACAGTGATTGACGTTTGATTGTTGCTTGTAAGTTGCCTGTGACCAGGTTTTTCTGAAGACCATGGTCCTACCCCACTTGCCTTACACAAAGTGCCAAAACAAACTTCTTATCCAGACGTCCATGTTGCCCACGCACTGGAACATATCTCATGAAATATGATATCTCCAGCTGTCCAATATGGCCTGCTGCTTCAGAACCCTTCGACTCTACCTTTCTTTATAGATACCTTTCTTTGGATCTGGCAATACTGTGATCCAGAAGTTCTTCGGTGGTTGTGGCCATTTATTAGGTGTTACAAGAGCAAAGAACAAAGGAAGAAAAAACAAATCACAAAGAAGTTGTGGTCATTCTATACAAAAAAATAATGGGGAAGGGCTACTGTTTATTCCTGGGAAGGGGAGGTGGGGTTCTAACCTTTTTTTTGTCATTCATTCTTCAGGACACTCTTCTGTTATTGCGGATGTCTGTGAAGAACAAGATGTATATTGCACACATTTCTCTGAAACTACTGAACTATTGAAGACTAGCTCAAATTGAAGAGATAGCAAGACATTTCAGAGAAGGAATAAATAGTTAGGTTCAGCAGCGTGACAGAGGCTACAGAGGAACTTCTAGAAATACAGAGTCAGCTATAGTACAATTACTGAAAATTTACTAAATAATTGCACACTTACAGGTGATTGTAAGCAAGCAATAGGCAAGTTGAACTGCGAGATAAATATAAGAAAAGTTACAATTCTACACTCTGATCAAAGAAGCAGAATTGACATGAATGAATACTCCATTTTTGACCATGGAACCTGTCATCCTGGATTTAACCAATTACAAAGGTACTGGGCTGGACTGGGCCATTTCATCTCAAAGCTAAGCCTTTCCAGCAAAAGCAAATGCCCTCATGGGCGACTTCAAATTTGTTGCACATTGTCATTGTGCATCCCAGTATAATGATGCACATTGAACTTTGAACTCCTTGTTGATGACATTCTCTCATGATCACTGAAACAGTACACCAAATGCAACTTGCATCATGTCTGGCCGTGCACTGTTATTAAAACTATCTTCATCAGCAGAAAATATTCTATTCAAAGATTAGTTATGTAAGAACTGAGAACTTCTATGCCCAGAGGAGGAACTGCATTGATTGCAGCAAAAAGATACACACAAATTATAATTTAAATTATAATTATATATATTGTAACCTGCTCAGCTTCATACAGGTAACAGCAAGATGAAATATGTTTTAGTGCAAGATTTCCCTTCCTGAGAAAATATCCAGCTTTATGAGGTTTGGGAGGCCGAATCCCCTGCTGCCTCAGGCAATGCCCTTTCCACACATTAAAATGTCACAGCTGTGGTAATTCTTATTTGCTTTTGCTTATTCGCTAGTCAGTGTTGCATTGCGTGGCTCATGTGACAGATGTTCTTGTCCAGAATGTCCCAACTGTAAGCAAGTCTTGCTTATGTCTTATTTGAAAACCCTCTGGCCTCTGAGTCAATGGTTGTGGGTTTGAGATTCCTTCCTGAGATTGGATCAAAACAAAACATCCATGCTGACTCTCTGTTTTTGTATGGAGGGAAGCTAGAACTACTGTGGTTTAAATGAGATGTTTAAAATGAGGCCTCTTTGCTCTCAAAAGTGAGAAGAAAAACCTGGAAGAGAGGGATAAGAAATGATGATGAAAATCACGATTCAAGGGAATTTCAAAATTCCAGAGGAAGTTTAAATTGTTTGCTTTCTTTTTATGATCATGTATCAAACTAGATTGATTGTTTTTGTTACACTTAGAGAACTTAAAAACTGCATTAAATATAAACAATTTCAAACATTCTTATTTGGAGAAATAGCTGGGTAATCCAGTGTAATAGCCATAGGAGAACATAGTAAAAAGATAAGGTGGTGGTGACATTGATCTTCCTGCCTGCTGATTTCAAGTAAACAACTGATGTATTTGAAAAGCACAGTTATCAGAGAGCTGATCATTCGGAGTTTGTACCCGGCTTATGGATACAGTGAACGATGTGGATGAGTGATCTTTTCAGGTTCAGAGAAATGAATAGATTGTGATTATTACATCTCACTCTGTAAGCAATCGTTTCACTTTATGTAGCAAAGTGAGCTCCCACCATATCAGTCCCCCAATTAGAATTATAGAATAGTAATGTGATGGAGCGGGAAAGGGTGGCATGATCAGTCAGAGAAAAATGTCAGTCAGGGCCGACTGGAGAACTTATGTTGTGAGGCTTTATGGATGTAACTGTGGAATAAGAACTGTATGATCACATTAATGACGCTGTATTACAGGCCACCCAACAGTCCGTGGGATTTAGAGGAACAAACTTGTGGAGAAATGGCAGACTGTTCCAAAAATATAGGTGATTTTAACTTTCCACATACTGACTGGGACTCCCAAACTGTAAAAGGACAAGATGGGATAGAGTTTGTCAAGTGTGTTCAGGAAAGCTTCTTTCATCAGTACATAGAAGCCCCAATAAGAGAGTGTGCAATACTTGATCTTCTATGAGAGAATGAGATAATGGTAGGTGGCAGAAGTTTGTGGAGGGGACCAGTTTGAATCTAGTGATCTTAATGTTTCCAATGGTTCCATTTAATATCAGAGAATGTATACAGTATGCAACCTGAAATTCTTACTCTCCGCAGACAACCTGAGTAGAACCCCAAAGAATATAACCATATAACCACATAACAATTACAGCATGGAACAGGACATCTTGGCCCTTCTAGTCCCTGCCAAACTCCTACTGTCACCTAATCCCGCTGACCTGCACTCAGCCCATAACCCTCCATTCCTTTCCTGTCCATATAGCTATCCAATTTAACTTTAAATGACAACATCGAACCTGCCTCAACCACTTCTGCTGGAAGCTCGTTCCATACAGCTACCACCCTCTGAGTAAAGAAATTCCCCCTCATGTTACCCCTAAACTTTTGCCCTTTAACTCTCAATTCATGTCCTCTTGTTTGAATCTCCCCCACTCTCAATGGAAAAAGCCTATCCACGTCAACTCTATCTATCCCCCTCATAATTTTAAATACCTCTATCAAGTCCCCCCTCAACTTTCTATGCTCCAAAAAATAAAAACCCAATTTGTTCAACCTTTCTCTGTAACTTGGGTGATGAAACCCAGGTAACATTCCAGTAAATCTTCTCTATACTCTCTCTATTTTGTTGACATCTTTCCTATAATTCATGACCAGAACTATACACAGTACTCCAAATTTGGCCTTACCAATGCCTTGTACAATTTCAACATTACATTCCAACTCGTATACTCAATGTTCTGATTTATAAAGGCCAGCATACCAAAACCCTTCTTCACCACCCTATCCACATGAGATTCCACCTTCAGGGAACTATGCACCTTTATTCCTAGATCCCTCTGTTCTACTGCATTCTTCAATGCCCTACCATTTACCATGTATGTCCTATTTTGATTAGTCCTCAAAATTCTGTACCCTCAAAACTTCACCTTTAAATGACCTCCATCTCTCTATTACATCCTTCCCATAAAACAAATTGTCCCAATCCACTCCTTTTAAATCCTTTTGCTTCTCCTCAAAGTTAGCCTTTCTCCAATCAAAAATCTCAACCCTGGGTCCAGACCTATCCTTCTCCATAATTATATTGAAACTAATGGCATTGTGATCACTGGACCGGAAGTGCTCCCCAACACATACCTCCGCCATCTGACCTATCTCATTCCCTAACAGGAGATCCAACTCTGCCTCTTCTCTGGTTCGTACCTCTATGTATTGCTGCAAAAAACTATCCTGCACACATTTTACAAACTCCAAACCATCCAGCCCTTTTACAGAATGGGCTTCCCAGTCTATGTGTGGAAAATTAAAATGAATGACAGTAAAACATTAGAACCCCAAGCCCCCTCTCCCCACTCCCATGCACAAGCAGCAACAAAGCATCAACTCTCTCCCCTGCCCCACTTATTTCGGTAGGAAACCTCAGCACCCATCACCCACCAAGCAAGCAATAATCCTCTGGTTGAGATTCTAAACTGGAGGAAGGGCAATGTTGATGGTATCAGAAAGAATCTGGCAAGTGTGGATTGGGACAGGCTGTTTTCTGGGAAAGGTGTACTCGGTAAATGGGAGGCCTTCAAAAGTGCCATTTTGAGATTAGAAAGCTTGTACTTGCCTATCAAAATACAAAGCAAGGAAAACAGATTGTGGGGAACCTCAGCTTTTGAGAAATATTGAGGCTCTGGTTACGAAAAAAGGAGTTGTATAGCAGGTAAGAACAAATGAGATGCTTGAGGAGGGTAAGAAATGCAAGAGAACACTTAAAGAAATCAGTCGGGCTTTGAAGGTTGTTCTCGCAGAGAGGAATCTTAAAAGGGCTTCTACAGATATGTAAAAAGCAAGAGGACTGCAAGAGACAAAATTGGTCCTCTGGAAGATCAGATTGGTAATTTGTGTGTGGAGGCAAAAGAGATGGGGAGATCTTAAATGGATTCTTTGCTTTTGTATTTACTCAGGACATGGAAGCAGGGTTTGTAGAAGTAAGGCACTATAGCAACAAGGTAATGGACCCTATACAGATTACAGAGGATGAGCTGCTGGCTATCTTGAGGTAAACTAGGGTGAGCAAATCCCCAAGGCCTGAAAAGGTGTTGCCTTGGACCCTGCGAGGGGCAAGTGCAAAGATAATTAGATCATTCTTAGTGACAAGTAAGGCACCAAAGGTTTGGAGGAATGCTAATGCTGTTTCTTTGTTTAAGAAGGGCTCTAAGAATAAACCAGAAGATCATAGGTTGGTGCGCCTGGTATCAGTAGTGGGAAAATAAGAACGTATTCTAATGGACTGGATATATGAGTATTTTGGTAGACAGGGACTGAATAGGGATAATAGCATAGCGTTCTGTATGGGTTATGTCTAATCAATCCTATAGAGATTTTTTCGAGGAAATTACCAGGAAAGTTGAAGGCAGGCAGTGAATGTTGTCTGCATGGATTTCAGGAATGTATTTGACAAGGTTTTGCATGGGAGGTTTGTCAGGAAGGTTCAGTCACTTGGCATTCAAGATGAGGTGGTAAATCAGATTGGACATTGTCTTTGTGGGAGAATCCAGAGAATGATAGTAGATGGTTGCCTCTCTGACTGGAGGCCTGTGACTAGAGAAGTGTCACAGGAGTCGGTGCTGGGTCCATTGTTGTTTCTCTACATCAATGATCTGGATGGTAATGTGGTAAACTGGATCAGCAAATTTGCAGATGACGCAGAGATTGGGGGTGGACAGTAGACAGTGAGGAAGACTATCAAAGCTTACTGTGGGATCTGGGCCAGCCAGAAAAATGGGCTGAAAAACAGAAGAAGGAATTTAATGCAGACAAGTGTGAGGCTTTGCAGTTTGGGAGGACCAACCAGGGTAGGTCTTACACAAAGAATGGTAGGGCACTGAGGAGTGTGGTAGACCAAAGGGATCTGACAATACCAGTCCATAATTCATTGAAAGTTGTGGCACAGGTAGTTAGGGTCATAAAGAAAGGTTTGGCGCTCTTGGCCTTCGTAGATCAAAGTATTGAATAAGGGAGTTGGGATGTTATGTGGAAATTGCATAAGATATTGGTGAGGCCTATTTTGGAGTATTGTGTACAGTTTTGATCACCAATCTACATGAAAGATGTAAATGACATTGAAAGAGTACAGAGAAAATTTACAAGGATGTTTCTGGGACTAGAGCACCTGAGTTATAAGGAAATATTGAATAGGTTAGAACTTTATTCTAGAGTCTAGAACATAGAAGATTGAGAGGAGATTTGATAGTGGTGTACAAAATTATGAGAGATAGAGATAGGGTTATACAAGCAGGCTTTTTCCACTGAGGTTGGGTGAGACTACAACAAGAGTTCATGGGATATGGGTGAAAGTTGAAAAATTAAAGGGACCATGAGGGGAAATTTCTTCACTTAGAGGATGTTGAGAGTGTGGAACATGCTCCCAGTGTAAGTGGTGGATGTGATTTTGATTTCAACATTTAAGAGAAGTTTGGATACTTGTAGGTACATGGATGGTAGGGGTATGGAAAGCTAAGGTCTGTGTGCAGCTTGATAGGACTAGGCAGTTTGAAAGTTTCAGCGTGGACTAGATGGACTGAAGGGCCTGTGTTTATGTTGGAGTTTTCTATGACTCGACAGCATGATAAAATACCCTTTGGCCTAACTGGTCTATGCAACCACGGCATTTTCCCTGCTAATTGCCCTTGTTTGGCCCATAACCCTCCAAGTCCCTTTCCCTCTATGTACCTATCCAAATACCTCTTAAATGTTGTAAATGTACCTTCCTCCTCTGACAGTTCATTCCAGGTACTCACTACCCTCTGTGTAAAGAGGTTACCTCTCGGGAATCTTTTAAATCCTTCCCCTCTTTCCTAGTATCTGTGCCCTTTAGTTCTGGATTCTCCAACCCTGTGAAAAGGCTCTGAATGACCAGCTTATCTATAAGCATCATGATTTTATAAACTATATGAGGTCACTCCTCATTCTGCTGTAGTCTAACCTGTCCTTATATAACTTTGATATAGGGAAGATGTCCCCTAGTCCAGGCAGCTTCCTCAAAAATCTCTTGCCATCTGTTCCAGCTTGACAACATCTTCCCTATATCAGGGTGTCCATAACTGTACACAATACTCTAAGTGCATCTCACCAATGAATTGCATTACTGCAACATAATATTCCTACTCCTAAACTCCATACCTGACTGATGAACGGCAGAATGTTAAACACCTTCTTCACCGCCCTATGTACTTTTCTGGTTAATTTCAATAATCTGTGCACTTGTACTCCCAAGTGCCTCTGTTCCAATCCGGATCAAGTTTAGTATCTTTGGAATATGTTGTGAGATTTGTTGTTTTGCGGCAGCAGTACATTGCAATACCTAATTATAAAACTATATATTTCCATACCTTATTACAAAACTATATATTACAATAAGAACTATACAAAATAAGAAGTGCAAAAGGAGAGCAACACAGGAAAAAAGTGAAGAGTTGGTGTACATGGGTTCATTGTCCATTCAGAAATCTAATGGCCGAGGGGAAGAAGCTATTCCTAAAACATTGAGTGTGTTTCTTTAGGTTCCTGTACCTCCTCCTTCGTGGTAGCAATGTGAAGAGGGCACGCCCTGGGTGATGGGGCTCCTTAATGATTGATGCTGCCTTTTAGAGGCATCGTCTTTTGAAGACGTCCTCGCTGCTGAGGAGGCTGGTGCTCATGATGGAGCTGGTTGACCTTACCACTGTCTGCAGCTTTTTCTGATACTGTGCAGTTGCCTGCCCCCCTGCCCCCATACCAGATGGTGATACAATCAGTTAGATTGCCCTCCATGGTACATCTGCAGAAATTTGTGAGAGTCTTTGGTGACATACTAAGTATCCTCAAACTCTGGATGAAATATAGCTGCTGTCGTGCCTTCTTTGTAATTACATCAATATGTTGGGCCCAGGATAGATCTTCAGAGATGTTGACACTCAGGAACTTGAAGCTGCCTTGCCTTTCACCATCTAAGTCCTACCCTGTTGTAATGTCCAAAATTCTTCACTTCATACTTACGCTATTTAAGTTGAAAATTGATAAACATTTTGTATTTCTTACCCAATCTCCCTAACCTATCAAGATCTCTTTCAATTCATAGTAACCTGGTTCACCATCAGCAAGATAATATTATTTTAATATAATCAGCAAACTTGCTTGTCAAGCCATGTATATTTATATCCAAATCATTTTCATAGAGGTCCCAGTAATGATTCTTGGGGCACCCCACTAGTGACAGACTCCCAGTCAGAGAACTGACTTTTACCCATCACCCTCAGCTTCCTATCATTGAGCCAATTCTGAAACCACCTCACTAGCTGCCCTGGGGTGGCATCCCATGTGACCTCACCTTCCAGATCAGTTTTGACGGAAACCCCTTCTTCTCCTTTTGTGACTTCATCACGTTGCAGCGCTGATCCAATTAGAATCCTTCGTAATACAAAGCACATGCTTCACCTGGGGCATCTGTTGATAATTTCATCTCCACCCTGCCACAGGTCTGTTCCCTTTGACCCTCACAGAAGATAGTGCAAAGCTCAATGGATTGATAGAGAAAGGGAATGAAAGGGAGAAGGAGATAGATTCCTGGAGCTTAAATTGCACTAGCGTAAGTGGCAGAAGGAAGAAAGTTCAGTGGGAATGGGTGGAAAATTAGATTGACATGCAAATGGAAGCTCAGGGTGATCTTGTGTACTGAACAGATGGACTTGCGAAGAGATCACCCAAAATCCATTTGGTACTTTCACTGCATGGAGACCACAGCATGAGCATCACCAGAGAGCATTATAAATGAATGTACATCAATAATCTGGGGCTAGTACACTAAAATAGAAGTACAATTGCTGCTTCACCTGGAAGGTTTGAATGGGCATTTAGGTTGTGGAAGGGGTCTGCTTTGGTATCTAAAAGATTTGGTCTGCTTTTCATTATATTAAACTGGCTCCTTAACCTTCCCAGAGTAAATCTTGGAACTGGAGACATGCTTATTGCATGGGAAACACTAAACCCTAAAGGCTTGCAAAATCAGTAAAACTTTCCCTTAAACAAGAAACAGGTTATGGACCCCCAACGATTTTGTTCTGGCTCACCCATATATAAGAATTTTCTGCAAAAAGAGGAGATTACACCAAATATTTTCTCAAACCCAGAAAATAAAGAAGCAGTATTTTAATATCCACATTGCACCAGTGTGGACTGTACTTCCATTAGGAGTTTGAGATTTGAATGTCACCAAAGATTCTTGTAAATTCTATAGATGTACTGTGGAGAGCACTCTGACTGGTTGCATCTCCACCTGCTGTGGAGGCTCTAGTCTGCAGGATCGAAAGAGATTGCAGAGTGCTGTAGACCCCGCCAGCTCCATCATGGACAAAACCTCCCTGGCATCACAGACTTCTTCAAAAGGCAGTGCCTCAGGAAGGTGAGATTAATCATTAAGGATCCTCACTATCCTAGATACATCCTCTCTCATTAGTCTGTTAGAAAGAAGACACATACTCAATGTTTTTAAAATACTTTCTTTGCCTCCACCATGAACGGTCGGTGAACATTACCTCAGCAGTTCTGTTTTGCATTATTTATTTATGTTTGTAATTGCTAGTAATTTTTATGTCCTGCTCTGTATTGCTGCCACAAAGCAACAAATTACACAACATATCGCAGTGATACTGAATCCGATTCTGATTCTTTTCAGCTTCATGGCATCTGAGGATGTGAATGACTTTACACCAGTGCAACCATGGAGTCATGGCCATAGAAAAATACAGCACAGAAACAACCCTTTCACCCATCTTGTCCAGGCCAAAACATTTAAACTACCTAGTCCCAACGAGCTGTACCTGGATCATAGCCCTCCATAGTCCTACCATCCATGTACTTCTCTTTAAAGTTGAATTGAGTTTACACTGGAAGCATGTTCCACACTCTCACAGCCCTCTGAGTGAAGAGGTTCCCCCTCATGTTCCTCTTTATATTTCCCCTTTCATCCTTAATCTATGAACTCTAGTTGTAGTCCCACCCAACCTCAGTGGAAAAGGCCTGCTTGCATTTACCCTATCTAAACCCCACATAATTTTGTATACCTCTATCAATTCTCCCCTCAATCTTCTATGTTCCAAGGAATAAAGGCCTAACCTGTTTAATCCTTCCTTATAACTCAGGTTCTTCAGTCTTGGTAATATCCTTGTAAATTTTATCTGTATTCTTTCAACCCTATTTACATCTTTCCTGTAGGTAGGTGACAAAAACTGCACACAGTACTCCAAATTAGGCCTCACCAATTTCTTATACAGCTTCAACATAACATCCCATCTCCTATACTCAATATTTTGATTTATGAAGGCCTAGCGGCAAAGGCTTTCTTTACAGCACAATCTACATCTGAGGTCACTTTCAATGAATAGTGGACCTGTCTTACCAGCTTGATTTGTTCTTTTGCACTCCTCAGTGCCCTACCATTCACTGCTAAGACCTAGCTTGGTTGGTTCTTCCTAAGTGCAAAACCTCACACCTGTCTGTGTTAATTTTCATCTGCCATTTTTCGGCCCATTTTTCCAGCTGGTCCAGATCCTGCTGCAAGCTCTGGTAGTCTTCCTTGCTGTCCACTACACCCCCAATCTTCATGTCATGTGAAAATTTGCTGATCCAGTTAACCACATTATCATCCAGATCATTGATATTGGTGACAAACGACAATGGACCCAGCACCGATCCCTACGGCACTCCACTATTCACGGGCCTCCAGTCAAAGATGCAACCATCTACTTCCACTCTCTGACTTCTTGCACAAAGCCAATGCCTAATCCGGTTTACTAGCTCATTTTGGATGCCGGGCGACTGAACCTTCTTGACCAACTTCCCTTGCGGGACCTTGTCAAATGCCTTACTAAAGTCCATTTAGACAATATCCACTGCCTTGCCTTCTTTGATTTTCCTGGCAGCTTCCTAGAAAAACCCTATAAGATTGGTTAGACGTGACTTATCATGCACAAAAGCATGTTGGCTATCCAAATACTCATACATCTGGTTCCTTAAAGTACCTTCCAATAACTTTTCCCACTACTGATGTCAGGCTTACCGGCCTATAATTTTCTGGTTTATCTTTAGAGCCTTTCTTAAACAACATTAGCAACTCTCCAATCCTCTGGTTCTCCTCCTGTCACTAGGGGTGATTTAAATATCCCTGCTAGGACCCCTGCAATTTCTACACTAGCTTTCCACAGGATCTGAAGGAACACCTTGTCAGGGCCTAGAGATCTATCCACCCTAATTTGTTTGAAGAAAGCAAAAACACCTCCCCCTCTGTAATCTGTATGGGGTCCATGATCTCGCTGCTGCTTTGTCTAATTTCTATAGACTCTGTGTCCACCTGCCGAGTAAATACAGATGCAAAAAATCCATTTAAGATCTCCACCATCTTTTTTGGCTCCATGCATTGATTAACATTCTGATCTTCCAAAGGACCAATTTTATCTCTTGCACTCCTTTTTCTCTTAACATACCTGTAGAATCTCTTAGGATTTTCCTTCACATTGCAACTTCATGCCTTGTTTACCTTCTTTTAACCCCCCCCCCCAATTTCTTTCTTCATTAAGTGTTCTCTTGCATTTCTTATACTCCATAAGTACCTCATTTATTCCGACCTGCCTACATCTGCTGTATACATCCTTTTGTTTCTTAATGAGAGCCTCACTATCTCTTGAAAAGAAGGTTCCCTAAACCTGTTATCTTTACCCTTTATTCTGACAGGCACATACAAGATTTATACTCTCACTTTTGAATACCTCCCCCTTACCAAGTACACCTCTGCCAGAAAACAGAATGGGATTCATTAGAAAGGGTGACTAAAAATAAGGCAGGAGCAAATGGAGTGACCATTGTTGGAGCGGCCATTGTGCAAGTGGACCAGTGTTAGAGTGGCTTCGGCTCATCAGGTTTGGGTGAGCTAAGTATCTGGTAAGTTTCTTCTTCTTCTTTATTCTTCACTCCTCATCTGTTTGGGCACAGTTAGTGCAGTGAGAATGTCTCCAGGGGATGTGTTTTGTTCTCTGTATGAGATGTGGGAATTCTGGGCAAAATTCAGCCTCCCAGATAACCCCATCTGCACAAGGTGCACTGAGCTGCAGCTTCTCAGAGAACATGTTAAGGAACTGGAGTTGCAGCCTAATGACCTTCAGCTCATACAGGAGACTAACAAAGTAGTCACCCCTAGGTTGTAGGAGGCTTGTAACTGGGTGACTGTCATGAGAAGGAAGAGAAATGGGCAGCCAATGCAGAGTAACCCTGTGGCTGTTCCCCTCAATAATGATTATGCCACTTTAGATTCTGCTGGGGGGAGCGAGGTGCAGCAGTGACTTGGTCTCTGTCACTGAGTCTGGTGCTGTAGCTCAGAAGAGAGAAAGGTGAAGAGGACTGCAGCAGTGACAGGAGATTGCATAGTTAGAAGAAAGAGACGAGATACTGTGGATGCAAAAGAGACACCTCGATGGTATGTTGCCTCCCAGGTGCCATATCAGGGATGTCTCAGATCGGGACCACGGCAGTCTAAAGGTGGAGGGTGAGCAGCTAGAAGTCCTGCTGCATATTGGCACCGATGGCACAAGTGGGAAAGGTGAGGAGGTCCTGAGGAGAGATATTAGGGAGCTACAGTAGGGAGCTAAAAAGCAGGACCTCCGGGGCAGTAATCTCTGGATTGTTACCTGTTCCATGCACCAGTGAGGGTAAGAATAGGGTGATTTGGCAGAAGAATGCGTGGAGAAGGAACAGGTGCAAGGGGCAAGGGTTCATATTTCTGGATCATTGGGAACTCTTTTGGGGAAGGTACAACTTGTAGAAATGTGATGGGTTACAAATGAACCCAAGGGGGACTAATATCCTTGTGAGCAGGTTTTCTAGAGCTGTTTGGAAGGGTTTAATTAATTTGGCAAGGAGATGGGAATGAGTGATAGGACTGAGGATGAGGTAGTTGGGTTGCAAACAAAGGCACTGTATAGTAAGACTGCTAGCAAGGAGAAGCTGATGATAGGACAAAATTGCAATGATAGGGATGAATTGCAATGTTAAATGGGGACAAAATTGAAAAGGGTGAAGAATATAGGACTGAAGGTGTAAAATTTGAATGCACGCAGAGGAATAAGGTAGATGAACTTGTGGCTCAGTTACAGATTGGCAAGTATGATATTGCAGGCATCACTGAATCATGGTTGAAAGACGATTATAACTGAGAGCTTAATGTCCAAGGATACACGTTGTATTGGAAGTACAGTCAGGTAGGCTCTGTTGGTAAAAAAAAATTAAATCAAATCAGTATAAAGTGGGGACATAGAATCAGAAGGTATAGAAACGTTGTAGGTAGAGCTAAGAAACTTCAAGGGTAAAATGACCCTGATGGGTGTTATATATAGACCTCTAAACAGTAGCAAATATGTTATCTACAAATTTCAATGGGAGATAGAAAATGCATGGCAAAAGGTCAATGTTATGATGATCACTGGGGATTTCAATGTGCAGGTAGATTGGGAAATTCGGTTGCTGCTGAATTCCAAGATGAGGAATTTGTAGAATGCCTAGAAGACAGCTTTTCAGGGCAGTTCATGGTTGAGCCCACTAGGGGATCAGCTATTCTGGACTGGGTGTTGTGCAATGAACTGGAACTGATTAAAGGAACCCTTAGGGGTAAATAATTGTAATATGATAGAATTGGTCCTGCAATTGGAGAAGGAGAAACTAAAGTCAGATGTATCAGTATTATAACGGAATAAAGGGAATTACAGAAGCATAAGGGAGGAGGTGGCCAAAATTGATTGGAAGGGAACACTAGCAGAGATGACAGCAAAGCAGCAAATTTTGGAGTTTCTGGGAATAATTCAGAAGATATATTCTAAAGAAGAATTATCTTAAAGGTAGGATGATGGAATCGTGGCTGACAAGTGAAGTCAAAGCCAACATAAAATCCAAAGAGAGGGCATATAATTGAGAAAAAAATAGTGGGAAATTAGAGAATTGGGAAGCTTTTAAAAACCAACAGAAGGCAACAAAAATGTCATAAAAAAGCAAAATTTGGAAGACAAGGTAAGCTAGTCAATAATATTAAAAAGGATACGAAAGGATTCTTCAGATATATAAAGTGTAAAAGAGAGGCAGGAGTAGAATTAGGGCCACTTGAAAATGACACTGGAGAGGTAGTAATGGGGAAAAAGTAAATGGCAGATGAACTGAATAACTATTTTGCATTAGTCTTCACTGTGGAAGACACTAGCAATATAGAAAACCTAGCTCCATGTGCCCATCTCTGAAAAGACCCTATCATATCTGCCTCCACCACCATCGCCGGCAGCCCATTCCATGCACTCCCCACTATCTGCATAAAAACTTGCCCCTAACATCTCCTCTGTACCTACTTCCAAGCACCTTAAAACTATGCCATCTCGTGTTAGCCATTTCAGCCCTGGGAAAAAGCCTTTGACTATCCACACAATCACTGCCTCTCATCATCTTATGCACCTCTGTCAGGTCGCCTCTCAACCTCCGTCGCTCCAAGGATAAAAGGTCAAGTTCACTCAACCTATTCTCATAAGGCATGCTTGCCAATCCAGACAATATCCTTGTAAATCTCCTCTGCACCCTTCCTATAGTTTCCTGTAGTGAGGTGGCTCGAACAGTACTCCAAGTGGGGTCTGACCAGGTCCTATATAGCTGCAACATTACCTTTTGGCTCTTCCCATGGTTGATGAAGGCCAATGCACTGTATGCCTTCTTAACCACACAGTCAAACTGCACAGCAGCTTTGAGTGCCCTATGGACTCGGACCCCAAGGTTCCTCTGATCCTCCACACTGCCAAGAGTCTTACCATTAATACTATATTCTGTCATCATATTTGACCTACCAAAATTAACCACCTCACATTTATCTGGGTTGAACTCCATCTGCCACTTCTCAGTCCAGTTTTGCATCCTATCAATGTCGTGCTGTAACCTCAGACAGCCCTCCACACTATCCACAACACCCCCAACCTTTGAGTCATCAGAAAATTTACTAACCCATCCCACCACTTCCTCTTCCAGGTCATTTATATAACTCGTGAAGGGAAGGGGTCCCAGAACAAATCCCTGAGGCACACCACTGGTCACCGACCTCCATGCAGAATATGACCCGTCTACAACACTCTTTGCCTTCTGTGAGCAAGTCAATTCTAGATCCACAAAGCAAGGTCCCCTTGGATCCCATGCCTCCTTACTTTCTCAATAAGCCTTGCATGGGGTACCTTATCAAATGTCTTGCTGAAATCCATATACGCTACATCTACTGATCTACCTTCATCAATGTGTTTAGTCATATCCTCAAAAAATTAAAACAGGCTCGTAAGGCATGACCTGCCTTTCACAAAGCCATGCTGACTATTGCTAATCATATTATGCCTCTCAGGGTCTTCTCCATCAACTTACCAACCACTGAAGTAAGAAATATGCCGGAAGTTTTAGAATGTCAGATGGCAGAAGCAAGTGAAGTTGCCATTACTAGGGAGAAGGTGCTTGAAAGATCCGAAAGTAGGTAAGTCACCCGGTCTACACCCCATGTTACTGAAAGAGGTGGCTGAAGAGTTTGTGGAAGCACTAGTAATGATCTTTCAAGAATCAATAGATTCTGGCATGGTTTCAGAGGACAGGAAAACTGCATATGTCACTCCACTCTTCAAGAAGAGAGAGAGGCAGAAAAAATGAAATTATGAACCAGTTAGTCTGACCTCAGTGGTTGGGAAGATGTTAGAGTCATTGTTAAGGATGTGGTTTTAGGGTACTTGGTGGCACATGATAAAATGTGCCTAAGGGAAAATCTTGCCAGAATTTTTTGAAGAAATAACGAACAGAATAGACAAAGGAGAATCAGTGGATGTTGCGTACTTGGATTTTCAGAAGGCCATTGACAAGGTGCCACACATGAGTTACTCAACAAGCTATGAGCCCATGCTATTACAGAAAAGATACTATCATGGACAGAGCATTGGCTGATTGGCAGGAGGCAAAAAAGGAGCCATTTTTGGTTGGCAGCCAGTGACCAGTGGTTTTCTATTGGGGTCTGTTTTGGGACTGTTCCTTATTATGTTATATGTCAATGATTTGGATGATGGAGTTGTTGGCTTTGTAGCCAAGTTTGTGGATGATACAAAGATAAGTGGAGTGTAGTTTTGAAGAAAGAGAGAGGCCACAGAAGAACTTGGACAGGTTAGGGTAATGAGCAAAGAAGTGCAAATGGAATACAGGGTCGAGGTGTCTGATCATGCTCTTTGGTAGGAGAAATAAAAATGTAGACTATTTTCTAAATGGAGAGAAAATTCAAAAATCTTAAGTGCAAAGGGACTTTGGAGTCCTCATGCAGGGTTCCCTAGGGGTTAATTTGCAGGTTGAGTTGGTGTTGAAAAGGGAAAATACAATGTTAGTATTCATTTTGAGTGGACTAGAATATAAAAACAAGGATGTAATTTTGAGGCCTTAAAAGGCACTGGTATTGTAAGCAGTTTTGGTCCCCTTATCAAAGAAAGGATGTGCAGACATTGGAGAGGGTTCAAAGGAGGTTCACGAAAATGATTCTGGGATTGAAAGGCTTATCATATAAGGAATGTTTCATGGTTCTGGGCTGGTACTCATTGGAATTCAGAAGAAATAAATGGAAACTTATTGAGACCTGTTGAATGTTGAAAAGGCTTGATAGAGTGCATGTGGAGAGGATGTTCCCTACGGTGGTGGAGTCTAAGACCAGATGACATAGCCTCAGAATAGAGGGAAGTCCAATTAGAACGGAGATGAAGAGGAATTTCTTTAGCCAAAGAGTGGTGAATCTGTGGAATTCATTGTCATAGCTGGCTCTGAAGGCCAAGTCATTGGGTAAATCAAAGGGAGTGGTTGATAGATTTTTCATTAGTCAGGGTGTGAAGAGTTACTGGAAAAAGGTAGGGGATTGGTGGTGAGAGGGAAATGGATCAGCCATGATGAAATGGTGGAGTACACTCAATGGGCCAAATGGCCTAATTCTGCTTCTATATTTTATAGTCTTATGGTCTAAAATAACCTGTCCCAATCCACACTTGCCAGATCCTTTCTGATGCCATCAAAATTGGCATTTCTTTAATTAGAATCTCAACCCACGGACCAACCTGTCTTTTTCCATTTTACTTTAATACTAGTGGCATTAAGATCACTAGATGCAAAGTGCTCCCCTACATAAACTTCTGTCAGCTTCCCTGACTCATTCCCTAAAAGGAGATAAGATATCGCACACTGTCTCATTGGGACTTCTATGTACTGATTAAGGTAGCTTTCTTGAATACATTTGATAGACTCTATCCCATCTATTCCTTTAAGAGACTGGGAATACCAGTCAATATGTGGGAAGTTAAAATCAACCACTATAACAACCTTATGTTTCTTTCAACACTCTGTGATCTCTCTGCAGATTTGTTCCTTGAAGTCCCCCAGACTGCTGGGTGGTTGGTAATATGGTCATACCTTTCCAATTCCTCTGTTCCACCCATAAAGCCTCAATAGATGAGTTCTCCAGTCTGTCCAAACTAAGCACTGCCTTGGCATTTTCCCTGACTCGTAATGCCACCCTCTCCTTTTAAATCTTTCCACTCTGTCGCCTCTAAAGCAACTGAACCCCAGAATACTGAGTTCCCAGTCCTCCTCTCATGTAACCAAGTCTCATTATTGGTTTCAATATCATAATTCCAGGTGCTTATCTATGCCTGCGCTCATTTGCCTTTCTTGCAATGCTTCTTCCATTGAAATATACACAGCTCAAGACATTAGTCACACCATGGTCAAACTTTGGATTCCTGAGAATTTCTGTGTCTTTATTTTAATGAGTTTAGTGATGTGGAGTTACAGAACATAACAGTGGTGATGAGGTATTTTTAAAATGAACCTGAAATAATTACCTAACTACTGAAGAACATCCAGATATTCGAGTTTAAAAAAAGCACAGTGAGACATTCAAATTAAAAACACCTCAGCATGTGCAGGAACAGTCGAGTTATAAAAAGGCAGAAAACAGAAGAATTCATGGTTTCATAAACTGTGAGTACTGGATGACAATAGTTCAAAAAAACGCAGGCATGGCTGACTACTTTGGAAAGATAGATACGTTCAATTGCTTACTGGATTACTGGCTCATGTATACTGAATGAACTGAGCTGTATTTTAAAGCAAATGAAATAGCCAATGAGAAGCAAGTACCAGGTTTGCCGAGCATGTTGGAAGGAAAAGCATACAGCTTGCTTAAGAGTTTAACTGTTCCAACCAAACCAGCTAAAATGAGCTTTGCTGATATTGTGAAAGTAATGCAGGAACATTTAGAATTGAAACCATTGTTGATTGCAGAATGCCAAAGGAACCATTAGAAGGATTTTTCAGAATTTGAATCAGGTTTAGTATCTGAGGCTTATGTCATGAGATTTGTTAACTTAGCAGCAGTAGTACTAAGCAATGCATGACAAATATGGAAAAAAAACTAAATTAATTACGGTAAATATATATATATGGATTTTCGGTAAATTAGAAATAGTGCAAAAACAGAAATAATTTTAAGAAGTGAGGTAGCGTTGTTCCTGGGTTCAATGTCCATTTAGCAATCAGTTGGCAAAGGGGAATGAGCTGTTCCTGAATTTAGACTTCTGTACCTCCTTCCCAACAGTAACAATGAGAAGAGGGAACTCTCACAACATGCTGGAGGAACTCAGCAGGTCGGGCAGCATCCGTGGAAACGATGAGTTGAAGTTTCGGGCCGGAACTCTTCATCAGAGGAGGGCATGCCCAGGGTGATGGGGGTCCTAAATAATGAACGTCGCTTTTCTGAGGCACTGCATGAAAATGTATTGGATACTACAGAGGTTAGTACCCATGTTGGAAAGGACTAATTTTACAACTTTCTGTAGCTTGGTCTCCAGTGAACTAAGTGCACCTTCCAAAGATCAAGATGCACAAACTACAAGAAGGAAAAGGAAGGAGAAGAAAGCTGTCCAGAGCTATTAGAACCACTTCCTGCAGTCCGAGAATCAACTCCTACAACCACCATGGAGGAGGCCCCACAACCTGAGATTGTTTCACAGCCACACGTCTCACCAGCCAGGCAGAGTGACCCCCTTATCTGGAAAGATATTATCCCACAACAGTAAGAAATCCTCCACTGCGATTAAATCTTTAGGCCTGAATGGGACAATTAAAAAATTACTATGCTGTGGATGTATTTATAGTAGTTGTATTATAAAGTATACATGTGTGCATAGTTGAGATGCATTCTATATTGAGTTGGAGTTTATAGCTAAGCAGGGAAGAGTGTTGGGTGTTTAATATTTCAGTAGTATTTGAGCAATACTGCAAATGCATTGTTTGATTAAACATTCTTGTTCACTTAAATAATTCATTACGGGTTAGATGCAAAAGTAAGTGAATTGCATACGTCATGTCTCTATCTCGTGATAAATGTGCACCTCACTTTAAGTAACCACAAAGTTAGACTCCCATTTTGGACTCCAGTGTCGTTCTTTTAATTAGTTTAATGTTTTGGAGTCACAAACCATAACAGTAAATACTCCACTTCCAGAGAGAAAGATAGATTAGTAATCACAAATGTTCAGAAACTCCTCTTTTCTGTGTATTGTTTTTGAGTAGAATATGACCTCTAATTCAGATGTTGTTACTGTTGAAAGAAACCAAACACACGGGAATTGAGCCAATGTCCATAGTAAAATGCAACCCTCAGAACCTAATTTCAATTGAACCTGAAAGACTCTGGGGTATGTTGAAATGTCTGGTGTAATACTGTCACCTATTGAGCACTTGCACCATTGCAGCCATCTTTGGTGCGTTAATAAGATTTCTGTAATAAACAGGAGCAGCGACGAGTACAAAAAGAGCACTCCAAAACCGATGCCTGGAAAGGGTGGTCAGATGCAGCCTGGGTGATGTATTTTGAACAGTTCAGTCGAAATAAAGTTGAAAAACCTCATTCATTTTCTTAAGTCAAGGTAATGCATGAGTTAACTCATGAACTCCCAAACTCACTTCAGTTAACTTTTAACCGCCCCAATCACCCAATTCCTTTTTCAATCTCAGAAGAGGAGTATGATAGAATCCTCTTAGACTCAGTTGAGGAGCTGAGAGGTAATGTTACAACTCTATAGGACCCTGGTCAGACCCCACTTGGAGTACTGTGCTCAGTTCTGGTCACTTCACTACAAGAAGGATGTGAAAACTATAGAAAGGTGCAGAGCAGATTTACAAGGATGTTGCCTGGATTGGCAAGCATGCCTTAATGAGAATAGGTTGAGTGCACTTGGCCTTTTTTCCTTGAAGCGACGGAGGATGAGAGGTGACCCTGATAGAGGTGAATAAGATGATGAAAGGCATTGATCGTGTGGATAGTCAAAGGCTTTTTCCCAGGGCTGAAATGGCTAACATGAGAGGGCATAGTTTTAAGGTGCTCAGAAGTAGGTACAGAGGAGATGTCAGCGGTAAGTTTTTTATGCAGACAGTGGTGAGTGCGTGGAATGGGCTGCCGGAGATGGTGGTGGAGGTGGATATGATAGGGTCTTTTAAGAGGCTCCTGGATAGGTAAATGGAGCTTAGAAAAACAGAGGGCTATGGGTAACCCAAGGTAGTTTCTAAAGTAAGCACATGTTCGGCACGGCATTGTGGGCTGAAGGGCCTGTATTGTGCTGCAGGTTTTCTATGTTTCTAGTTCTCCAAAATATAGAGAAGTACATCAAGTAAGTTGCTATAATGAAAAGTCCCATGGGAAATATGCCCTCAGGCATCCCAGTGAAGCAAATCCTATACATGACATACAATCCACTTGTAAAACTGCCTCATGGAAGTGAGTTTGGTAGATATATTCTCTCATTCCAAGATGGCATGCCCTAATCTCTCTCCTTCCAATGGTCAAGCACTCTGGGCATGTCTTCACTTGGTGCCTGGTCCTAGATCTCCCAATATTACACCAAGTCTAATGCAATATTACCTTTGACCATCAGATTCAGCTTGTATCTTCTACTACACACAGAGGCACTTTATTAGGTACACCTGCTGCTTAATGCAAATATCTATTCAGCCAATCATGTGGCAACAACTCAAGACATAAAAACAAATTTCACGTCACATGCCGGTGATAATAAACCCGATTCTGATTGAGTTTTGTGATGTTAGCTTAACTACAGTTCAAAGACTGCAATCTTATCTAATCTAATTCCTGGGTGTAATTAATTCCTGGACTAATGTCATAAAACAAACTGAAGTTCAGATAGGAGTAAATAGGAAATGGTTTGGTGTTTGATAATGCTATCATTAATGGGTTATGACTCCATCTGGGATGATAATGAATAGGGTTTACTTTTCTATTCCTGTTGCTGTTTGGGTGGAATTCCATTTGTGTAGTTGTTCCACCCTAATGCTGAATTTGTTTCCCTTTAGACTTTTTACTTAATAGTCTATTTAGTTTTTGGACAAAGCAAGTATGTGCCTCTGATGATATTTCCACAGCCTTTGTTTGGGTTCAGTTAAAATGAATGTTCCTTGTTCATGTCTTGAGTGTAGAAATCACCCAAGTGGAATGAACTGTTCAGATATTCAGTCTTTGATGTTGTAGACCTAGCTCAAGGAATATAAATCTAAAATAAATGCACAAGAGATTCTGCAGATGCTGGAAATTGAGAGTAACACACACAAAATGCTGGAGGAACTCAGCAGTCAGGCAGCATCTATGGAGATGAATAAAGAGTTAATATTTCAGGCTGAGACTCCTAACTAGGACTGGAAAGGAAGGGGGAAGAAGTCAGAAAAAGAAGGTGGGGGAGTGGAAAGTACAAGTTGGCAAGTGATAGGTAAAGTCACGTGAGGGGGAAGGTGGGTGAGCGGGTGGGAGAGGGGAGTGAGAAGCTGGAGGTGATTGGTGGAAAAGGTGAAGGTCTGAAAAAGGAGGAATCTGATAGGAAAGGAGAATGGATCATGGGAGAAAGGGAAGTTATGAGGGGCACCAGAGGAAGGTGATAGGCAGGTGAGGAGAAGAAAAGGGTTAACAGGGGAGCCAGAATGGGGAATAGAAAAAGAGAAATGAGGGGAAGGTGAAAAATTTACTGGAAATTAGAGAAATTGGTGTACATTCCTGCTTTTTAAGAGAATTGGATCAAGTAGTTGGAGTCAAGATATTGGAAGCAAAAAAAAATGGACAGCTGTTCTCCCAAAAGCTGGAAGCTTGGAAATATGATTATAATCATTTTCAGAATAGTTCATAATTATTGTCAGCTGGATGGATGTTACATGAAAGGCAACTGGATAACAATACCCCAAGATTCTGTAAGTCTTGTCTAAGCAAAGATTTTTAAGCTGTTTTTCCAGGAGGATATCCAAGCTAATTAGATAATTGTAGCTTATTTCTTCATCTGTTTGATCTTTGAATTTGTTATACCCCTGCAGCAGCGATATTGTGGCAATCTTAACTTTTAAGCAATCAGTTGTTGTGGAAATAATACTGTAGTAACAGCACTTTAACAATTGCATGAAATCGGGTTGTGCACTGAGTTCTGGGTACCTTGCCTAAGGGAAGGTGAATGTAAGGATCTGGGAGAAGGGAAGGTGCAGATATACCAGAATATTTCCAACACTGAAAGAACTAAACTATGATATACATTGCATTAATTTGTCTTGAGTTCCTGTGAATTTGAATGAGTTGTGATCTAATCAAGGCATCCAAAATGATAATGTGATATAATGGAAGGATGTACCATTAGTTGTGTAAATCCAGGAAAGAAAGTCATAATAATTGTGTTGGAACTAGGCCATGTAGGAGCAAAATTAAAGCTCAGCCTCTCTTCAAAGTCAGTTGGAATACATTTATTGTGAAAGTATGTATATGTTACAATATTCTACCTTGAGATTTATTTCCATGCAGACATTTACAGGAAAGTAAAGAAATACGAGAAAAATTATGGAAAACTATACATAAACAAAGATTGACAGACTTTTCCCAAGAAGACCAACCAGATTAATTGGAATTGCCAAAACAGTATTTGGTTAGGTAAGTGTATTGATTACGGAGAAAGGGTTGGTAAATGAAGATAGCACACAAGTCAACTACAGAATGGCACAATGGTAGAACATACCGGAGTAGCAGAATAGATTAATCCTCTACCAAGATATGACTGTGAAACATTTTTTTGCCAATTTTCTGGGAGGATATATAAAGGTTATCTTTTTACTATGTGGCCAAAAAGCTGGTCAACCCATCCAAAGAACGAAGCTAAAGGAACATGTTATATTAACCTGGGAGGCACTTGCCATTTATTTATCTGAATGTTTTGTTAGAGTGGATTTTTTTGGGGTAGATGATTTGTTTACACTTAAATGATTTTGGCCACCAGACTTCTATTTTAACTGTTTGACAAAGGACTGTGGATTGAGTCCACCGCAATGGGCTTCCCAAAAGGTGTAAATACCAGATGCTTCTGGTGCCTGATGCTGTAGTTTCGAAGACAGTCTTACCTATACACTATAAATATTAATTGTCTTCTATGTTAGCACGTAAAATGCCAAATAAATGTATTGTGGATTGAACTAAAGGCTGTGGATACCAACACAGACATGTTGGTGTCGGAAGGAAAGGATAGTGTGATATTTTGTATGTAACTTCAAAGGGAAGCATTGTCTATGCATTGTCTGTAACTTTTTAAGTAGCAATTGCCTTTGTGTTTAGCATATAAATATCGAGCCCACATTTAGCTAGCAGACCTTTCTGCGAAAGAGTCTTGAGATGCCTACTGTACCTTGTTGTGTCGAATAAAGAAGCTGCTTTGTATCTACCAGTGACTCTGTCTCTGCGTGATTTCATCCACGCTACAACAGTTTCCAGAGCCGCATGTTATAAAGATAGTTGATCTAAAGTGAACCTGATGATATTTTTAATGCTAATTAGCAAGAAATCAACCTGCAAATGTATTGGCACACACAAAATAAGAGCAGATTGATGGTGTGATTCAGATTTTAATTGGATGGTCTTTCATTGTCCTGCCATTTAATTTATTTATATATATAAATACACACACACACACACACACACACACACACTATATATATATATATATATATATATATACACACACACACACACACCCCTCTGATATCACCGCTTCTGCTTGTAGGTGGCTATAGGAAAAGAGAGTAGTGCTCCCCAAAGTGTAGAGCAGGGATATAAGCTGTGTTATTTATGCCAGAACTAAACACAAAGAATGAAGCTTCTGAACGAATGAGATGATTTAATATACTTGTTGCAGTAAAACATTAGCTACAATAAGTTCCACATTGAAGGTCTCATCCACAAAGTGCTACCTGTTCCTCTTGCTTTCAGGTGCTGGTATTCACTCTGCATTCCTGTTATTTCATGTCTCTACTGCAGATCTCAACCTGTTTCACATTATAAAGACAAAATATATCAGATCTCTTTGATCTTCCCTCTTGTGCTCCACAGGAAGATAATAACAGCATGTGCTTGTCAGCCAGCAGTGCTTTCCAACTACCACTGTGAAGGACAAGTGAAGGCAGGTGAGCTATTAAATAGATTATGACCGGAGCTGGACACTGCAGCTAGAAGAAACAACATTGTAAACAAGGCTGATGTTCCAGCTCTTAAGACAGTAAATGGCTTTCCTGGATTGTTTTGATCTGTCTTTATTGAGGTTAGATAATAAAAGGCAGCCTGGTTACTCCAAACAGAGGGAGTCAACTGTGACAATGATTTCATTGTAAGCTTTAACAGCCCTCTTAACGAGGGATACATTTTGAAATATAAAACAATACAGCATGGTACACAGGTCCTTTGGCCCATGATGTTGAGCCATATTTTAATCTACTCCAAGATCAATCTAACACTTTCCTCCCAATAGCCCTTCATCCATGTGTCTATCTATATGCAGACATCCCACCTCTCCCAGAAGATCCGGGAGTCTCCCACATATCGATAGTGGCTCCCTGATGCCCGGAGATTATATACAATATCCCGGAAATAGATTTTTTTGAGAGGGAGAGGGAGAGCGAGCATCCTGATTGGTCTCTCTTTGTGCTAAGAGTGGTCCCCAACCACCGGGCCATGAGGAAACAATATGATTTGGCGATATGTAATGACGTGAGTCATTTGCACCTTTCCTCATTCCCTGTCACACACTGTTAAACTTGAACGCACGCAAGATCATTACGCGCATGTCAGCGCGGGAAGAAGATCAACTCCTCGAGCTTGTAAATGATGGCAGGCTGAAAAGTATGTTTGACATAACATCTCTGTCGGCATTCTGGATCAAAGTCAAGGCTGAATATCCTGAGATAGCCATGAAAGTACTGAAATCGTTGCTTCCATTTCCAACATCATTTCGCTGCGAAGCGGAGTTTTCTGCAATGAATGCAACGAGAACTAAATTGCGGAATAGACTGGACATAAGGAACCCCCTTCGAGTATCGCTGTCTCCCATCACCCCTCGACGGGACCGTCTTGCTGCAGGAAAACAAGCCCAGGGCTCCCACTGTTTCAGCGATATTGGTGTGTTGCAATGATTTTATATGTTCATATGGGGAAAATATGCGCTGTGTGTTTAATATCCAAACGTTACTTAAAATGATATGATACTATTGACTTATCACCTATGTTCCGGTCGTGATTAACACCCTGGCCCGGTCGGCCAGTCCGCAAGAATATTGTCAATATTACACTGGTCTGCGGTGCAAAAAATGTTGGGGACCCCTGCTAAGTAGACCTATCAGTTTTCTCTGCGGGCGGGCTTTACAGTCGACCTCAAAAATAATGACAGTGTTGCTCGCTGCACTGTTTGCAACAGTGACTTTTCTATTGTCCATGGTCGGTTAAAATGTAAAAGGCATGTTGAGGTGAGTTTAACAGGTGTCATTCATTCATTAGCATAGCTAACGTTATTTAAACTAGCTGGCTAGCTGCTAAGGAGCTACACTATTAATGTCCTACGTGATGAGGCCAAACTCCCTGTAGACTTGCTTAAAGTTGTAATAGAATAAACATGATAATATAATATAATATAAACACATATTTTAATGTCACATTTGCTGTATATACCCAACTTGGTTTACAGATTAGACAAAATCACTAAACAAAGTATTACATACACCCTTGGAGGTCGACGGGCGAGGGGCGTGGATATGATGTTGCGGGGGGTAGGGTGTTAACCTCCCTGAAATGGTGGTGATACCTCCCTGAAATGAGTTTTTGCAGGGTGGGATGTCTGTATATGTGCCTTATTAGTTGTGGCAACCATATGTTGTGAGGTATTCTGAGCAATTTTGGCTTTTGAAACCTAGGCTGCTTCTGTTGTTCTACCGTGGGTACACCTTTTTGCCAAGAGATTAGAACTTCTTACATATATTAAAACAACATTTCCTGGATGCCTGACACTTGCTGGAACTCAGGAGTTCAGAGCTTTGGTTTGAAAGTCCCGCAAGGGAGATGGCGCTCTAGTTTCTCGATAGGTTCATAACCTTCACAGTAGAGATGGAGATACCAGCCACTGAGGCAAGCTGAAAAGTGTGGCTCATAATTCTCAGTGTCATTATATCACAGAAAGAAAAGCCAAAGCTCACCTGAGATCATTAAAATTGAGCAGGGTGGGGGTGAGGGCGTTGTGCTCAAGAGAACATTAGAGCAAAAGTGCTACAAACCCATCCCCGCTCCTATTTCGCTGCGAGCATGCTTCTATGCTGGGATAGTGATGTTAGTGAACTTACTCTCATACTTATTGTAGTCTTCAAGTGTCTAATACTGCGTGAGGAGATATTGCAGGTTTGTGAAACTGTTGATGTTGCCTGTTTACTCTGCAGGGAGGAAAAGTACCCATAAACATCCAGGAACTTTGTATGGCTGAGGTAATCAGACTGGGAAATTCCGGTCCGAGGATACTGTGCTTGTATAAAATATTCACCCCCTCGGAAATTTTCATGTTTTATTGTTTTACAACATTGAATTGCAGTGGATTTAATTTGGCTTTCTGACACTGATCAACAGAAAAAGACTACTTCGTGTCAAGGTGAAAACAGATCTCTATAAAGTGATCTAAATTATATACAATTATAAAACACAAAATAATTGATTGATACGAATTCATCCCCCTTCAATATGACACATCAAATTATCACTGGTGCAGCCGTTTGGTTTTAGAAGTCACATAATTAGTTAAATGAAGATCACCTATGTGTAGTCAAGGTGTGGTAAAAATACACATGTATCTGGAAGGTCCAGTTGCTGGTGAGCCAGTATCCTGGCAAAAACTACACCATGAAGACAAAAGAACACTCCAAGCAACTCCACGAAAACATTATTGAAAAGCACAAGTCAGGAGATGGATACAAGAAAATTTCCAAGTCACTGAATATCCCTTGGAGTACAGTTAAATCAATCATCAAGAAATGGAAAGAATATGGCACAGCTGTAAATCTGCCTGGAGCAGGCCAACCTCAAAAACTGAGTGATCATGCAAGAAGCATGGTGGTGGCTGCATCATGCTGTGGGGATGCTTCTCTGCAGCAGGCCCTGGAAAGCTTGTTACGGTAGAGGGTCAAATGAATGCGGCAAAATACCGGGAAATCCTGGAGGAAAACCTGATGCAGTCTGCAAGAGAACTGCGACTTGGGAGAAGATTTGTTTCCTAGCAAGACCATGACCCCAAAATAAAGCCAAAGCTACATAGGAATGACTTAAAAACAATAAAGTTAATACCCTGGAGTAGCTAAGTCAGAGTCCAGACCTCAATCCAATTGAAAATTTGTGGCTGAACATGAAAAGGGCTGTTCTCTCACGATCCCCATGCACTTTTGTAAAGAAGAACGGGGAAAAATTGTAGTGTCCAGATGGGCAAAGCTGATGGAGACCTATCCACACAGACTCAAGGCTGTAATTGCTACCAAAGTTGCATCTACTAAATACTGACTTGAAGGGGGTGAATACTTATGCAATCAATTATTTTGTGTTGTATATTTGTGATTAATTTAGATCACATTGTAGAGATCTGTTTTCATTTTGACACGAAAGAGTCTTTTTCTGTTTATCAGAAAAAAACAAAATAAATCCACTGTGATTCAATGTTGTAAAACAGTAAAACATGAAAACTTCCGGGGGGGGGGGCGGGTGAATATTTTTTATAGGCACTGTACAGCTGTGGTTGTCATGAGGGCTTCTCTGTTGAGACTCGAACACAGAAGATGGAAAATTTGGACCTTGAGGCGTCTCCTCAGCCCTTTGATCCAGAAATTAGTGGCCTCTGCCTTCCTGGAGTTTACAGAGCCATCCAGCAGAGAAACAGGAACTACAGCTGACCGAGCTGTGCTATACTTTAACAGCAATTCGAGGAGATCCAACGTGCCACCAAAGACTCCTGCAAACCTCTATAGATATATGGTGCAGGGCATTCTGACTGGGTGCATCACAGGTTCCAATACACAGGCTGCAGAGTTGACTTGACCAGCTACAGGTCTTTTATTCAAAGGAATGGTAGATCTGCTTTGAGGAGACGCTGCAGAAGTTCATTAGATTTGTTGCTGGGATGAGGAGGCTGTCGAAGGGGAGAGATGAAGTAAAATGGGCCTATAAACCAGGTGTTCCCAACTTGGGGTCCGCAGACCCCTTGCTTAATGGTATTTGTCCATCCCATTAAAAAAAGAAGTTGGGAACCCCTGATTTGGAAGAATGTGTGGTGATCCAGTTGAAACATATGACTCTCTGGAAGCTTCATTTGATCTTCTTTTGCTGCTTGACAGCATCATCACAGTTGGAGTGCCAGCTCCATCTCCTTCAAGATATTGAATGAAATTTGAAACGGTGGAAGCAGAAAACAAGACAATGCGTATTTCTGAATATGGCCACGGTTAGCTACAGGTCTGTAATGGATCAAGTGTCCTGACGCCAGCAGTGTTTCCCTTTTCATACCCAGATAGGCTACAGTCTAGAGCAGTGTCTTTAGTTCTACTGAGCAGAATGGGGAGGGGATACTCCCTCCTGTTTTGAACGAAGAGCAGCTACTTGTTGAGCTGCCCAGTCAGTGCATGCCTTGGTGCTCAGACTGTTGGCAATTATGTGAATGCTGGGTTCCTTGTGCTGAGCTATTGGGGCACTCTTCCAGCCGCCTGCAGCTTTTGTCATTACCAATTCAACAGAGTCCACAGGGAATGAGACTCGAAGGGTGAGGCCATTTCAAACTGGAGTCTGCATTAAACTGAGTGAGGTCAGAACCAGGTTTATTATCACTGATATATGTCATGAGAGTTGTTCTGCAGCAGCAGTACAGTGCAAAACTCAAAATTACTGCAAGTTACAGCCAGAAATATAAAAAAGTGCAAATGGTGAGATGGTGTCCATGGATTCGTGGTTCTTTCAGAAATCTTACAGAAGAGGGGAAGACACTGTTTCTAAAAATGTTGAGTGTGTATTTTCAGGCTCCTGTACCTCATCCCTGATAGAAGCATTGAGAAGAGTGCATGTACTGGGTGAGGGGGGATACTTAAAGATGGATGCTGCCTTCTTGAGGTATCGCCTATGGACGATGTCCTCGGTGGCGGGGAGGCTAGTGTGCATAATAGAGCTGGCTGAGTTTACAACCCTCTGTGGCTTTTTCCAATGCTACATACTGGTGTCTCCATGCCAGATGGTGATACAACCAGTCAGAATGATCTGCATGGTACATCTGTAGAAATTTGCTAGAATCTTTGGTGACATACCACATTTCCTGAAACTCCTAATGAAATATAGCCTACGTCTTGCACCAATACATAGGTCTTGTCAGGAACTGTTCTGGTCCTGTTCCAGCTCCGGATTCAGGGAGTGAGCTAGACTATAGCCATCGCAAATTAATTTTTTCTAGTGAGGAGCTGAATAGGTTTTTGTGTTACACAAAGCACAGTTTTATCTTACCTGATATAAATGCAATTTCCACACAAGTGAATTTCAAAGTTAACAATATACACATTCATTTCTCCCAGTTTCTCCCTCTTTGGTTTAATCGAATAGGCACCTATCAGATAAGAATAATTGGACAGGGGCTTTTGAGATTTAGATAACAGGTTGCACTCAAAAGGTAAACTTACCTAAGAAGTCCATCTTTTATTACTATTGCAAACATGCACTGGCTTCAGACTAATTATACAGGGATGAACACAATGATTGGTAAACAGTCGCACGTTTAGTATGAGCGACCACGGCTGGACCTCTACCTCACTGACCCATGAACCATCTGTGCACTTTTGTTGTCTGAGACCTATGTCATTTGACCCCCCTCCCCTTTAATTTTAATATGGTTTAGTAGGATTTAACCCTTTCATTCCTTTATTGATGTCATTGTTCTTGCTAAACACTATTAACGTATGCAATGAAATGATAGGGCAATGCACCCTCTTAGCTTTGAAAATAAGAATATTAAGTTCTTACTGGACTTAAGGTGTAACTGCTGTACCTGGAACAGATTTGTCTGAAGTCTATCCAGAATTTAATTTAAATTTTACTGGAAGATAAATTCCTTGGGTGTTTCTAAAGAATTTCACATTGTTATGATTTCGGTAGCCTAGCACTTAGTGCAAGTGCCTTAGAGTCCCAGAAACCGAAGTTTAATCCTGACCTTGGCTGCTGTCCAGGTGCAGTTTGCATGTCCTGTCTGGGGCTGTGGAATCCTCTGTGGTCCTCCAATTTCCTCCCACGTCCTAAAGTCAGAGTCATGGGGTCATACAGTTGTACAGCATGCACAAAAACCCCTTGGGTCCATCCTTGTCCATGATGTATATTCAAGATAATCACATTTCCCAGCACTTGGCCATATTCCTTTACACCCATACCATCCATGTACCTGTCCACACTCTTCTTAAATGTATCAAATGTCCCTGCTTCCTCCGGCAGCTGGTTCCTTATATCTAGTACCTGCTGTGTAAAAGAGGGTGCTTTTCAGCTCTATCCTTAAAATTATGTCGTCTTTAATTCCTCAAACCTGAAAAAAAGTCCTTCTGAGTTAAGTTGATAGATTTATTGTCTTTTATTGTGACACTCATTAAGTGTAGGTAAGTGTCAGTCGAGTCAAAGACAAATTGATGGTCATGTGTAAGAGAATAAGGTGCAGGGGCAGAGGAAATTAAGAGGAAAATGGGTTAACAAAATTATTCTATTGGGAGTCAGCGTAAACCTAATGGGCTGAATGTGTTTCCTGTCATGTTGAGTCAACTAATGCCATTCAGTTCTCGTCCTATTTTCATAATTCTGCATAGATGCCTGACTTGCTGATTTCCTCCACCCTTTTGTGTCTGTTGCTATGCTCATAACCTCTCCTTTTGGAAAAAGTACATCATTTATCCATTAGCCAAGAGTATAATTCTTTTTTTATGTGAGGAAAGTTTCCCAATTTGATTTAGCTGGACCTATGCTCTCAGTGGAACAGAATTCTAGATGGCTTTGTGACATTAGGCAACAAGGTATTAGACAAAACTGTATTCAGACAGCGACGGGAGGTAGCTGCTGGTAGGGAAATTAAGTATGGAAATTAAAATCAATGAAAGGGGCCAAGGAAGCAAGAGTGCTCACAACTTCTGTAACTATTTTGGACTTGCAGTGAGCTCAGGTTACCAGCCAGGTAAGCTTCCTACATATCCTGCTTTAGCCTGGTTGCTTCAACTGAGTTCTGAATGTACACATATTCCCCAGTAGGTGGCAGTGTTTTCCACCTTTTCATCAAGATTTAACTTTCAGAGGAAAGGATTTACTTGCTTGCAGTTTAATAAAGTAATTGAGTACTGCACAATTTAGCAATTCTGCAAAGTAAGTTTATTATCAAAACACATATATGTCATCATATACAACCCTGAGAATAATTTTCTTGCTGGCATTCACAGTAGATGAAGGAAACACAATAGAATCAATGGAACCAAGAGGACAGACAAACAACCAATATGAAAAAGAGGACAAATTGTGTAAATACAAAATGAAGGAAAATAATTAACAACAATAAGAAATAAATAAGCATTATTAAGAACATGAGATCAAGTGTCCTTGAAGGTGAGTCCATAGGTATGTGGGAATAGTTCAGTGATGGGGGCGAGTGAAATTATCCCCTTAGGTTCAAGAGCCTGATGGCCAGGGTCAGGGAGTGGGTCATGTGGCTCCTGTACCTTCTCTCTGATGGCAGCTGTGAGAAGAGCACATGGCCCTCATGGTGGGGGTCCTTGATGATGGATGCTGCTTTCCTGTGACAGCACTGTGTGTAGATGTGTTTCCATTGGTTCTAACATATTTAAATTTCACTTCTTTTTGTTTTAGATATACTTACTTTGTTGTAAACTGTAGTTCACTTCAATGTGGTTAACCATAATAAAAGTTAAAGCCATCTTTTGCACTTTTTATTTATATTTGTAACAGAGTAATTTTTTGTCTTGCACTGCACAGCTGCTGAAAAAGAACACATTTTATGACATATGTAGTTGATAATAAACCTGGTTCTGATTCTGAAAGCCCTAGAAATTCAGTTCTGTAGCACATCCTTTTCGAGTGCTATGCAACTGATTTCCAGCATGACACGCTGTAGACCTCAATGTACCCAAGCACAGCAAATGTAGCAAGCAGTCAGACTTCTGCATCCGTTTGAGTGCCTGGAACACACTTACGCTGCATTGAATTTCATTTCACCCTGGTGTATTTGGCAATAAACTAAACCGGATCTGAACACGGTACGTAAAATGCACAGGAGTGTCAATCCAATTGCAAGTGTCACTGGCTGCATCACTGTCTGGTATGCAGGGGCTACTGCACAGAATCAAAGTAAGCTGCAGAGAGTCGTAAACTCAGTCAGCTCCATCATGAGTGCTAGCCGTCGTATCCAGGACATCTTCAAGCAGCGATGCCTCAGAGGTGGTGTCCATCATTAAGGACCCACATCGCCCAGGTCATGCTTTGTCCTCATTGCTACCATCAGGTAGGAGACACAGAAGCCTGAAGGCACACACTCAATGATTCAGGAACAGCTTCTTTCCCTCCGCCATCTGATTACTGAATGGCATTGAACCCATGAATACTACCTCACTACTTTTTATTTCTATTTTTGCTCTACTTATTAATTTAACTATTTATATATACTCATTTTATTTATATATATATACGCACACACACAGACACAGACACACACACACACATACACACATATATATACATACACACACACACACACACACACACACACACGGTACATATATGTATAAATATCCATGTACGTACTGTAATTCATGTTTTTTTCTCTATTATTTTGAATTGTATTGTACTCCTGCCGCAAAGTAAAAGAATTCAAGACATTAGGCTGGTGATTCTGATTCTGAGAAAGAATTGACAGATCCCCTGTAAAGGAGAATAATGAATATACAATTAGAGCTCTCGCTGATCCATGCACTGAGCAGCAGGAACAAGCCCCGTTCTCTGTATTCAAAAGGATCTTTAGTTATTTAGTTTGCTCTGCCCTGAGATGGAGGTGGTGCAGCTTTGACTGGGGCAGATTAAAGTCCTGCTGCTAGTGCGGTTGAGTGCACAGCTCAAGGTTGTCTCTCTGTTTACAAATGCTGCTGAGGTCATTGTCCAGGTGAGTCTCCAGCACAGTCAGGAGTGGGCGGAGGGAGATCAAAGGGAAATGGTAATTGGCTTACATGTACCAAGGTAGAGAGAAAACAGTTTTTTTGCATGCTATACATGTAGATTCACAATGTTGGCACATTGAGATACCTCCCTGATGGTCGCAGTGAGAAGAGGGCAAGTCCTGGGTTGTGGAGGTCCCTAATGATGAATACCACATTTTTGAGGCGTTGCCTTTTGAAGATTTCCTTGATGGTGGGTAAATTCTATCACGGATGGTGGGATCACAGGTTTGCCATGATCACTGAAACTTCAGGCAGTGAGGAACAAAACTCAGATGGCATCATGTAACCAAAACTCCTCATGGAACACAAACATTTGTGTCTCACCTTGCTTGTGCTAGGATACCAGGCCAATGCCATTCTTGCTTCTCCAGGTGACAGTGTCTTCATGATGAAGACAGAGGATGCAGCCATCCTTCGGAAGCTGGCCACAATGCACTGCCTGCTCACCGCTGAGTCAGTCCCGCGGAGCCGAGGTCTTCTGTTACACACCACATTGGCCAATTCATGGTAATAGTGGAAAGGGTGGGCTGGTTCCTGATACGTTCCTGTTCTCATTCAAAGGCTGAGCTCACTGTGATCAACTTTGCACTTAAGCTTTTGATGATTCAGATCAGGAGAAGGATTCTATTTGCACGCAGGATGAAGGGTCTCAGGATGAAGGGTCTCAGCTTGAAACGCTGACTGCTTGTTTCCCTCCTTACATGCTACCTGTCCTGTTGATTTTCTCCAGCATTTTGTGTGTGTTGCTCATATAGTATGGTGCATCAAAAGCTTCCCTAACTCCATGACCATCATGTACAGTTGTCACAACCACTCCAAGGAATGTTACAGGATAGGTTGCAGACTAAATTTTAGTGGGCCTGAGGGCCTGTACTACTACTACATCATCTACTTTCTGATAAAAGTCTTACCCCAATTCTTTTCTTAAGAACTTTGTCATACAGGGGTAAATGATATTGCACAATATCTTGTCTACTAGAAATGAAAGTTCCACTCTTATTGAATGCTCTTTTCTCAGGGAATTGTCACTATAACCAGCAGTCCAACTGGCAGATTACTGGGGATTAATTTCTATGCTGGATTTTTTTGAAATTATTTGATGGGACTGGATTTCTTTTATTTTTATTTAGAGATCCAGCTCAGTAACAGGACCTTTGGGCCCAATGAGACTGCACGGCACCATTACACCCATGTGACCAATTAACCATATGTCTTTGGACTGTGGGAGGAAACTGGAGCGCCTGGAGGAAACAGTCACGGGGGAGAACATACAAATGCATTACCAACAGTGATAGGTCACCAGTGAACCTGGGTCACCAGTGCTATACTAGCGTCATGCTAACCACTCTGCTGCTGAGCCACCCAATCTTGTAGCCAGGCATGGAGAGCATAACTCTGAAAGTACTTTTGCAATTTCTCATCTTTAAGCAAGGGTTCACCTGTTCACCCTGCACTGCAGTCTTTTTGAAGAGTATGTCCAGAGTTGCACCAGCTGAGTTTAACAGTCTTCCCTGTTAGCACCTCACCCGTCTGTTTCCTTGACTTGCAGCTGGTAGCGTTGCTGCCTCAGAGCGCCAGTGACCCAGGTTCAACCCTGACCTCTGGCGCTGTCCGTGGCGAGCTTCAACATTCTCTCCAGGACCGTGTGGGCTTTTCTCCGGCTGCTCTGGTATCTTTCCACATCCCAAGGTCAGTAGGTTTGTTGGCCACTGTGATTGCCCCAGTGTGTTGGTGACTGGTAGTTCCTGTGGGGAAGCAAAATGGGATTAGTGCAATTGAGTGCTTGACGGTCACCATGGACTGAGTGGGCTGAAGGCCTGTTTCTCCCCTGTACATCTGTATGATTCTATAAATTTCACCTTCCCTCTGCTGAATGGATATCCCACAAAGCCTTGAGCCAGCAGAGTGTCAGAGGTGAACAGAGACCTTGAGCTCGCTTCCCAGCAGGTTGTGCTGCAAGTTCAGAGGTCGCAGCAGTTGGCATCATTATTTGGAGCCTCATCAGTGCCTGTGGCTTCTTGTTCACTGCTTCGCACAACCTCACTGACAATTTACTGGACAATCAGAGCTGAGTAGGGTGATCGCACATCCAACGAAATGTAGATCACGACAGTGCTTTGAAAACAGGCTTTGAAGGTTCTTCCTAAATCTTTTGGACTTCTGGTGGCCTACATTAATGCTGAACTTTACAGTCTCCACAGTCTGTTGTTGCACCCAGTAGGAGCTCAGTGTCATGCAAATCCAAGGTGATGTGCTGTTTGACAGGTAGGTATTCAGTTTTAGATCAGTAAGTGGGATCAGCAAGCACAGGGTGGGATGGTTGACTTGATTCTAGTCTGTATGATTCTATGGCTAAAGAGAAATTTTTCACTCTAAGCTTGTTGATAATACTTAGCTTGGACATGTGAATTATCACTTAATTCCTTTTTTTTTGTATCACAAGTGGAACTACCTGCTACCTCAATTAGGGCACAAGAGACTTCAAATGCTGAAAGCTGGAGCAACTAATAATTGGCTGGGGTCAGCAGGCTGAGCTGCATCTGTGGGCAGGAAAGCAATTGTTGTCGTTTCAGTCTTTTTACAGGCTTTCAACCTGAAACATTGTCAATTCCTTTCCTCCCATAGATGCTGCAGTGCTTCAGCCCGAAACATTGACCGTACTCTTTTCCGTAGATGCTGCCTGAACTGCTGAGTTCCTCCAGCATTCTGCGTGTGCCGCCTTCCTTGATGAGTTTCAGGGAAAGATTGAACAGGTTAGGACTTTATTTCCTGGAGTGCAGATGAATGATGGGAGATTTGATAGAGGTATGCCAGATTAGGAGGGGTAGAGATGGGGTGAATGCAAGCAGGCTTTTTCCACTGAGGTTGGGTGAAACTAGAACTAGAGCTCGTATATTGAGGGTGAAAGGTGATATATTTAAGGGGAACCAGAGGGGCACTTCTTCACTCAGAGGGTGATAAGAGTGTTGACCAAGCTGACGATTGGTTTGATTGGAGCAGTTATGAAAAGTTTGGGTAAATTCATGGATGGCAGGGGTATCAAGGCTACAGACCAGGTGCAGGCTGATGGAACTAGGCCGAATAACAGTTCAGCAAGGACTACATGAGCTAAAGGGTCTGCTTCTGTGCTGTGGTGCTTTATGATCTCATTGAAACCTATCAAAAATTGACAGGCCTAGATATAATGGACTGGGGAGGGTATTTCCTATAGTGGGTGAGTCTATGGCCAGAGGGCACAGACTCAAAATAGAGTGATACCTCTTTAGGACAGAGATGAAGAGGAATATTTTTAGCTGGATGGTGGTGAACCTGTGGACTTCTTTGCCAGACGTGGCCGTGGAGGCCATGTCACAGGGTATATTTAAAGTGGAAGTTGATAGGTTTTTGATTAGTAAGGGGTCATGGGTTACAGGGAGAAGGCAGGAGAATGGAAGTGCGGGGGATAATAAATCAGCCACGATGGAATGGTGGAACAGACTCAATGGGCTGAATACTCCAATGTCTTATGGTGTTGGTTTCATTACCCTATGTGGTAGAGCAGAGGCTGCAGTAATGCAAGCAGCTTCCACAACTGTGTGACTTACCACTGCACAATGAAACAGCTACATTTTAACAGTGAGGGTGCCTTGAGAATATTTTGTAAAATGAAAATCAGAGCAACTTTAAAGTAAAATATACAACCTCATCACTAGTCTTCATCTCCCCCCCCACCTCCTCCTTTCCCTCAAATTGTTGTTCCACCAGCTCAACCTTCTGGGAAGGGGAAAATCAGAGACCCTTCCCCAATACCCTGGAGATGAAAAAGATGAATGTGCACGGAAACTGTTAAAGTGATAATTATGGTGATCCAATCATCTGGTTAGGGCCTCAAGTAACCTATTTATCTGTACAGAGGATGTGCTCCGCATGTGAGAAACACAATGATCCCTCCCCCTCCCCTTCTGCCGGTGGTCTCCTGCCTCTTTGGAGAGATGAGTGTTGATGTCTTGAGTTAATGAACAAGAATAGAATTGTAGTGGCATGCAGCTCACTTCTGACATTTGAACCAAGATCATGGATTTTTTTCCGTCTTTGCTCCGAGGTGTGGGAGTTCTCATTCCTTTCCTTGCATGTATCTGATTCAGGACTTCAACATAAGAACATAATAAATATGAATATGAGTGCGTCTTCTGCCCTGTTGCGTCTGCTCTGCCATTCAAAATGAACATGGCTGATCTAGCTGTGGGCTCAGCTCCACTCACCTGCTTTTTCTCCATAACTCTTCATTTCCCTGCTATGGAAGGATCTATCTAACAGTGTCTTAAATATATTTCATAAGGTAGCCTCTACTGCCTCTAATTTTATATGTTTCTATATGATCCCCTCTCATTTTTCAGAATTCCAGCAAGTAGAGTTCTAGGCAACTCAATGCCTCCTCATCTCTGGAATCAATCTGGTGAACCTCCACTGCACTACCTCCAGGGCTAGTATACATTTTCTCAAGTAAAGAAACCAGAACTGCATGTAGTATCCAAGGTATGGCCTCAACAGTACCCTATACAGTTGCAGCATAACCCCCTTTTCTTAAATTTGCTCCCTGGATCAATGAAGATCAACATTCCATTTGTCTTCTTGATAGCCTGTTGTACCTGCAAACCAATTTTTGTGATTCATGCACAAGCACTGTCAAGTCCCTCTGCACAACCCCATGTTGCAATAATTCATCATTTAAATAACAATCTCATCTTCTGTTTTTCCTTCCAACGTTGTACTCCATCTGCTAGACCCTTGCCCATTCACTTAACCTATCTATATCTCTCTGCAGACTCTCCACATCCTCTGCACAATTTGTTTTTCCACTCAAATTAGTGGCATCAGCAAGCTTAGATACTCTATGCCCAGACCCCTCTTCTGAATCATTAATGTGTATCATGAACACTTGGAGACCCAGCACCAATCCCTGCGGCACTCCACTGACTGCCAACCAGAGAAACACTCAATTATCCGAACTCTCTGCCTTCTACTGGTTAACCAATCCTTGGTCCATGCTAATATGTTACTCCCAACTGAATGCATCCTTATCTTATGGATAAGTTTTTTATTGAGCACCTTATCACACACCTTCTGGAAATCCAAGTAGATAATATCCTCCTGTTCCCCTCCACTGCACTCATTATAACCTCAAAAAATACAATAGCTTGTCAAACAGGACCTGCCCATCATGAACCCATGCTGTGTCTGCCTGATGAAACTACTTCCATATAGATGTCTCTCTATTCCTTCCTTAATGATAGCTTCAAGCATTTTCCCAAATACAGGCATTTGCAGAAAGAGAAAGAGAATTTTGATAAACTTTCTGTAAATCTGGCAGCTCTCTTTCTCCTGCAGGCCTCCTTCCCTCCACAAAAGACATAGAGTTTGTTCCTGCTGTCCGGCTGCCAAAGAAGTGAGCTTTAATTGTTGGTGCCCTTCACTGACTGACAGCTGACCACAACGTCTGCAGTTGAACCTGATGTTTTTATGATGCAAACCATTCCAAACCCATTTCAAATGAACAGCTTCACAGCTTTTGAGGGGAAACCAATTTGGCATAAATGAAAGAATACTTTCAAATATAACAGCCTCGGAACTCCCCCACCACCAGGTTAAGGAACAGTTATTACTCCTCAAACATCAGACTCTTCAACCAGAGGAGATAATTTCACTCATTCCGTTACTGATTTAACCCATAACCTATGGACTCACTTTCAAGGATTCTTCATCTCATGTTCTCGATATTTATTGCTTATTTATTTATTGTTATTGTTAACATTATTTCCTTTTGTATTTGGACAGTTTGTTGGTTTTGCACTAGTTGTTAATCCATTAGTCATTGATTCTGTTGTTTTTTGTATTTACTGTGAAAGACAGCAAAAAAATGAATCTCAGGGTTGTATATGGTGACATATTCTTTGATAATCGGTTTATTTTGAACTCTGAATTTTCAACCATATGTCTTTGTAATGTAGGAGCATCGGAAGGACACCCACATAGTTACAAGAGGGAATATACAAACGCCTTTCAGACTGCAACAGAAATTGAACCCCTGCAATCAGTGATTGCTGGCGCTGTAAAGGTTTGTACTAATTGCTACACAGGAATCCCATTCCTCTTGTAGGTTGTTTAATACATTCCACTTGTTAGTTTGACTTACCAAATATCTTCCAGTATCTTAAAGAGAGCAGTAACTTTCTGTGTGCTGATTGGAATGATGTTAGTTCCTATTGTCAACCTCCATTTGCTCCCAGTCTTTAAATGAATTGGCTTACAGTCTTTGCCAAGTTTTACACATTCTTCTGTACCTTCACCCATCCCCATCTTTGCAACCTCCTCCACCCCTAAGCACCTAAGCACCAATGCTCTGATCCCCAATTATACCATTGAACATACACCCTGGCCCCTGCACTGACGCTGGTGTTGCTTTCTGACTTGTCTCCACATCTTGTAATACTCTCCCTGCAGCCTTCCACCAACCAAACTTTCCCACTTTAAAAGCAGCTTCAAAATTCATCTCTTCTCTCTGTTTTTATTGACTTTCTCTAAGTCCTTCCCAACAGTTTATGCTACTGGGAAGTCTCGTGGAACATCTAACTATTTTGGATGCATAATATAAACACAAGTGTTTTTTCCTGGTCTCCCGTTATATTTGTGCAGCTCGGAAAATGTGCTGAATGCCAATGAAAAGAAAGAATGTCACTTTCCAACACTAGAATTTAATATTCATCCTCGTTTACCCGATGAAGAAGAAAAGGGGAGTATTCAAATTTCAAGAGAAATTTCAAATTTTCAGCACCCAACATTTTCCTTTGAATTTCAGTTGGTTGTAGGACTTCCTGAACAAGTGATTTAATAAAACTGAGATGGTTATCAGAGCATGACATGAAGCCAATAAAATTGGTGATGGACTGGGATCACATTTGTCAAACTGGGTAAGGACACCAAGTTATCCTTCCATGGAGGGCATTTACAAAGACCCTCACCATCCAGTCCATGATCTTTTCTCACTGCTGCCATCAGGAAGGAGGTACGGGAGCTTTGGGTCCTACACCAGCAGGTTCAGGAACAGTTACTACCATTCAACCAGCAGCTCTTTATTAATATGGATAAAAGTTCAAAGTCAATTTATTATCAAAGTAGATATATGTCACCATATACAAACCTGAGATCCCGTACCTTGCAGGCATACTCAGTAATTCAAGGAACCATAATAGAATCAATGAAGGACCGCAACCAACATAACGAACAAGTATCCAATGTACAAAGGACAGCAAACAGCGCCAATACAAGAGAGAGAGAGGGAAAAAACAGTAAGTGTCGAGAACATGGGATGAAGAATCCTTGAAGTTAGTCCATCGGTTGTGGGAACAATTCAGTGATGGGGAAAGTGAAGATGAATGAAATGCTCCTCACTGGTTCCAGAGCCTAATGGCTTGGGGTGGGGTAATAACTGTTCCCAATCTGGTAGTGTGAGTCCCGAGGCCCCTGTACCTCAACACTGAATAGATTCTACAACCTATGGACTCATGTTCGAGGACTCTACAAGTCACCTTCGCAATAGTATCATGCATTTATTTATTTATTATTTTTGTATTTGCGCAGTTTGTCCTCTTTTGCACCTTGTTAGTTTGTCTGTCTTTTGTTTGTGTAGTGTTTCTCATTGATTCTATGTGTCTACTGCGAATACCAGCAAGAAAATGAATCTCAGGGTATTATTAAAGTACATAAGTGGTAACATATATGTACTTTAATAATAACTTTAGTCTGAACATTTCAGAAACGTCAGGGTGATTTTAATGAACAGCACTGCAGCGCAGTGAAGGCCCTTCAGCCCACGATAATGTGCTGACCCTTTAAAGATCAATGTAACCCTTCACTCTGACATATCACCTCCTTTTTGTATCATCCATGTTTAGAAACTGTTTTTCATTTACCAATGTGTTACACTAGGATTTAACCTCATGTTCATGAAGCCCAGATTCTAACAAAAGAAGTGAAAATTACTCGTTTTACACACCTTTACCTCTGTATTACACATAATTTCATTCCCCCTCAATAGGAGCAGAATACAATAGATCAACAGGGCTTTATTTAACCTTAAATGTCACCAAAGAACTCATATGAAATGGGAGGTGGAATTTGTTATAGATAGACTAGAGGTGAGATCTTTCACTTTGGTTCTTGTCAATGGAAATTCATAGGTTCTGAATGGGGATAGGGTGTGGTGGGGACATCAAGACAGGAAATTTACCATGCCTGTCCATAGCTTACGGTGTAAATGCAGAGGTGGGTTGCCGATTACATATGGAGAAAGACAAGTGGGTTTGGATGCAGTTAAAAATAGGACTGGTTGGAATGTGAATAAAATTCCTCTTGTTAATAAAAATATCTGTACTTAAGGTGTTGGGCCGTGCCTTGATTTGTCCAGCAATTCATTGTAAATCCTTGATAATCTGGAATTTTTTCTAAATTACCTCGCAGCGATTGAAGCTTAAGTTAGTGGCACCATCAAATAATCATTACTGCTTTCGAGTGTTCTTTTCGGTGCAAGAAAATTGCTTGCTATACTCACTCCATGTTCAGTGCATTAACTTAAGCACCTGCAAAGCTGATAAACTTCATCCTAAATGGCATCAGGATGCTTGGGGTTGTTCCAAAAATGACCAGTTAATTTAATTTCTGCTGTACTGCTAAAACCAAAGCTACATTTTATAGTCTGTGAAATGTACAATTGGACCTGGATCACGGCCCAGTTTAAAATCTTAAATTCTTTAAACATAGAGATGCAGATAGTATTCAATAGGATTATAACGTTTACAGGATTACTGACAAAATTGTATATTATTTATGAAAATGGAAAGTTATAAATTTTGCAGATGATTACAGCTTCACTCCCTTTGAGGTGGTGCCAGCAGTAAACCAATTTGGAACAATGTTCTCAGCCTAGACTTGATTATGTGTTGGTAACTTAAATAGTTTTCTGAGAAAGAATCAGGGATCATGCACTGCTCAACTGCTGAATTAAACTTCAGATCAAACACTATCATTTGCCATCTTTCGCTGAACAAATCAGACTTTATCGCATGTGTTGCCGTTCAGCCCTGAAGATTTAATCACTGTGGAGGATTTCTTACTCTTGTGGGATAACATATTTCCTGACAAGTTAGGGGTGGGGTGTCACTCTGCTTGGCTGGTGAGGCTTGTGGCTGTGAAACCATCTCAGGTTCTGGGGCCTCCTCTGTGGTGTTTGTAGGAGTTGACTCTGGGACAGCAGAAAATGGTTCTGATAGTTTTGGACACCCAGTATTACAACTTGACTTTTTATCTTTTTTCTTCTACCCTGTACAATCCATTTATTTTTCTCTGCCTGACATACTATTTGCATACGCCCTACTTTGTTGCAAATTCTGCAAGTTTTGCCCTTAAATCTGCATTGGTCTGGTGTATGTGAGCCCCTGCCACAGTGGAAATGCAATTTGTTCGGCCAGGCAGGTTTCTGTTTAGATGTTGCAATTTTCTTCATGCTCACTTTCCTTCCTGACTGCAACTCAATTGTGTCTCTGGCTGCTGTTTCCATTGATATAGTGATTTCCATTGCTCTTTTGAATGTGAGTTGTGATACAGTTAGGAGCCATTTTTAATGCTTTCTTGTAAGATTCCACAAATTAAATGATCCCTCAGTGAATCATTAAGCCCATCACTGAACTGACAATGCTTGGACAATTTCTTCAGTGCAACCACATGGACTGAAATGGACTCCCCTTCATTTTGATTCCACTTATGAAATATAAATCAGTGTTTCCCAACCTTTCTTAGCCCAAAACCTCTCTAAAGCAACTTCATACTTGCCAATGGCCCTCTTAGGCACAATATAGTGTAAAAACATGTCTACCATATGCTAACATGAGAAAAATGATTTTGCTTTAAATTTTTATTTGTCTTTAAACCTAGCTTACTCAGTACCTGTGCGCTGTACAGCAGCTTCAATATGTCAATGTGATCCTTGAGTTTGATGGTTTTTAGCAAGAGTTGAAATATCTAGTTCAAGTTGTGACAGCAAAATCCTTAAGTCCTGACACATAATAATGTCCAAGCGGTATCTGTTTTTTCTGAGTGTGTGATTCACTGCAGTGAAGTCTCTTTAAACAAGGTAGGAGGATGGAAATGCAATGCAATTTGTCTCTTCTACAAAGACCAGAAAAGATCCTATGACAATGCAGCCACATTCCACAAAAGCAGACGTTTTTGAAAGTGTTTTTGCTTCTTCATCATTCCGAATTTTGATAATTTCTTCTTTCAAGCTCTCTTCCCGTTCTTTCACCTTGCAAAGAATTTCCAGATTTTTCCCTGAAATTATACTGAAAATCTTTCAGTGACTGCAGGTATAAGCAGTACTCTTACAAATCACCATCTGTGAAAGAGAATGCCTTACCTTCCATACAGGGAAACTGTGAGAACATTCTCCTCCCACTGTTCTGCTTATATATATTTTAAATTTTCTGATAAAAATGGACAGTGCACTTTTTGCCTGGATTAAATTGAAATTCTCACCCTGCAATTTCATATTTAGAATGTTCATTTTGTCATACCGATCGGTTAGATATGCCACATCTCCATGTAGTTCAATCTTGTTTCTCAAGCTCTTGTCGACTGTGAGCAAAAATTCAACCATAGTGTCAAAAAGATGAAAGAAATGTTTTAAGCAGCGGCCTTTTGACAGCCAACGCACTTCAGTGTGAAGAGGCAAGCATTCAAGCTCTTCATCGTTATCTTGGCTTTACTGCAAAACATTCTGCTATTTAATGAATAAACTTTAATTTTGTTGATAGCAGATATTACAAGAGTCATGCTTGAAAAAAGTCACTGGCTGAAGTTTTTGGCTGTGAGATGTTGACAATGAATTACACAATGGATTGCAAACAGACTTGGAATTTCTTTTTTCATAAACGCTACTAAACCAACATGACAGCCTATCATCTGTTGCACAAGAAATTATATTCCTAATTGGAATACTTGTATCCTCAATATACATTTTGAGTTCATTGTAGATTGATTCTCCAATGATATCTGTTTTTATTTTTTTTACAAGAGAGAATCTCTTCATAAACTTTTTCCACTTTTGTTAAACCATACATATGTCATTGGCAATGCCTCATTGTCTTGCACAGTTGAATCATCCAGTTGTATCCCAAATTCTGTTTTTTTTTTGTAGCTCCATGCTACAAAATAGTTTTGGCTCTAAATGTTCTTACAAAATGTTAATGATATCAGAAAGCTAATTTTGGCTGCTTTGATTGGAGCAGTTAAAGTTCTCTGCAAACTGTATGCTTTTTCACCTATTGCACTCAGTAATACTGGCACTCTCTTTTTATTAGCTATTCATTTAATTCAAAATACTGCTAAATCCATTCGGTATACATCATCCAGTTAACTGTTGTGAAATTGAACATATCTATCTTTCCTATGTAGCCAGCAATTTCTGCTTTTTTTTAAGTGTTATCACCCGGTAATCACTATTTATGAACCTGCGAATTTTGTCTGTTTTCTGCCTCTTTTAAAACTCAACCTTCTCTCTCCCTTTCCAAAGCAAAATGTGCTGCACATTTTTTAAAAAACTTGTACGTCTCTCTTCCCCTGTGAAGAAAAAACGTGCTACGCTTCAACAGGAATGTAGTCATGTCTGGTTAATTATAAAACTTATTTGTCGCCACAGTTATGTTTTGTAACTAATCTTAAGAAAGACACAGGAGCTTGAGATACATGTGCTTAGTTTCTTTTTCTTTAGTGTGGCATGTACTTTTGACGTGGTACTGTAATGATGTATGCCATTCATGTACTTCTTATATATTATAGCATTAATGGTAAGACTCTTGGCAGTGTGGAGGCTCAGAGGGACCTTGGGATCTGAGTCCATAGGACACTCAAAGCTGCTATGCAGGTTGACTCTGTGGTTAAGGAGGCATATAGTGCATTGGCCTTCATCAATCATGGGATTGCGTTCAAGAGCCGAGAGGTAATGTTGTATCTATGTAGGACCCTGGTCAGACTCCACTTGGAGTACTGTGCTCAGTTCTGGTCACCTCACTACAGGAAGCATGTGGAAACTATAGAAAGGGTGCATAGAAGATTTACAAGGATGTTGCCTGGATTGGGGAGCATGCTTTATGAGAATAGATTGAGTGAACTTGGCCTCTTCTCCTTGGAGCAACGGAGGATGAGAAGTTACTTGATAGAGGTGTACAAGATAATGAGAGGCATTGATCTTGTGGATAGTCAGAGGCTTTTCCCCAGGGCTGAAATGGCTAGCACAAGAAGGCATAGTTTTAAGGTGCTTGGAAGTAGATACAGAGGAGATGTCAGGGTAAGTTTTTTTACGCAGAGAGTGGTGAGTGCGTGGAATGGGCTGCCGGTGGTGGTGGAGGCGGAAATGATAGGGTCTTTTAAGAAACTCCTGGATGGCTACATGGAGCTTAGAAAAATAGAGGGCTATGGGTAAAGCCGAGGTAGCTCTAAGGTAGGGACATGTTTGGCACAGCTTTGTGGGCCGAAGGACCTGTATTGTGCTATAGGTTTTCTATGTTTCTATATAACCTGTAATGAATTCTGTAAACAAGAAAGGAATGCATAATCAAACAATATATTTACAATATAACTGAAATATTAAATATACAGTAGTTACCCTTTGTCCACAGCAAGGCATCCATGCTTTACAAAATCTCTTTTTGAAGGAGGTGGTTCCAATCCTTCCCCATGGAATAACTTAAAATTGATGATCCAGATCTCAGATATAGGACACTACAGCACAGAAACAGACCCTTTGGCCCATCTAGTCCATGCTGACCTAATCTTCTGCCCAGTTCCACCTATCTGCACCTGGACTATATCCCTCAAAGCCCCTTCCACAATGTACCTATCTAAACTTCTACAACTGAACCTGTAATGACCGCTTCCGCAGGCAACTTGTTCCACACTTGCACCACCCTCTTTATGAAGAGGTTTCCCCTCAGATTCCCCTTAAATATTTCACCTTTCATCCTATACTTATGACCTCTCGAACTGCTGGAGGAACTCAGCAGGTCAGGTTGCATCTGTGGAAGCAGAGGCATGGTTGCTGTTTAAGGTCGAGACCCTGCATCAGGACTGAGTGTAGAGTGGAGATAGCCAGTACACAAAAAGCGAGAGGGAGGGTTGAGCCAGGGGCTGGAAGGTGATCGGTGGAACTGTGTGAGAGGAGGGAAAAGATGGGCAGATGGAGGCAGGTGGGGTGGGGTAGAGTTGGGAGATTGTGACTGATAGGTGATAGGTAGAGACAGATGAAGAGAGGCGAGAAAAAGAGGAGATGGAGCCAGGTGGGTGGGAGTGGTGGGTAGAGGTAGAGACAGAGGGTTGAGGGTGATCAGTGGAGTTGCAGGAGGCTGCCGATGCTGACTAATTCAGGAGATCAGTGCACCAAGATAAGAGAAGAATGATGTGCTGATGGAAGCAGTTGTGCAGAGGAATAGGGGACCCAGAACGGATGATGAATCGGCAGACACTGATCATCCTTCTACCTCCTCAGATAAATGAAAAGCTCCATCTTCTGCTATAGCTGCAGACAGATTGCTGGAAGACTGCTTCCATCTGCTTTAAGTCCTCAGCATGCCCTTGGTGAACCAAGGGAAGTTCTTGTTCCAGATGGGTCAGATTGGCACAAAAGACAATTGAAGGATCAGTCCAACATGGCTAGCTGTAGGGCAAGGCTGACGGTGCTCCCTGCGAGTTAATAGTGGGAGGTCAGTGACTGACCTTATGGGGTGTCACTGCAATGGCGTGAATCTGCAGACCAGGTCATGCCTGGGTGGACTCTGAGGACCAATGATCTGCTGGCACCCAGGCTGCACTACCATTGTTCACCCTGGGACTGAGCAGGTGATAAATCCCGAGTCACAGGAGCCTGACTCTTGCTGTCTTTCACTCCTGGACCAGAGGATGGCTCTCAGGGGCAACCCCGGCAGCATTTTCAACATCAGCCCAGCTACCAGACCACCAACTCTACTACCATCAGTCATCTTTGGGTCCCACACCACCAAGTAGGGTAATACAGTTATTACCCTACAATCATCAGGCTCTGAACCAGCGTGGATAACTTCACTTACCTCAACACTGAACTGATTCCACAAATTATAAATTCACTTTCAAGGGCTCTACAACTCAGTATTATTTATTTAATTTTTAAATTCATTAATTCCATGACTTGTCCTCTTTCTCCCATTGGATGTTTGTCAGCCTTTGTTAAGAATAGTTTTTTTTTGTAACTTCTGTTGTACTTATTTATTTTCCTGTAAATGCCTGCAAGAAAATGAATCTCGTGGTAATATATTATGTAGCCCCTCCCCGGGCTCGTGTATAAACAGCTCATGAGCCAGCTCTGCTAACAGCCACATGGCTCCGCAGTGAGAGGGGCACCTTTCACAAAAAAAAACGTATGTCTAGGGTCAGTATAATTTGTGGTTCAACCATACAGGAATGTTGTGATATTCCGATTAAAGAAACATCAATTTGAGTGAATGCTGTGTAAGTACTACTCATACACAATTGTCATATGGCAAGAAACAACAGATCGTGCACCACAAAGAAATTATAAAGGAAGTATACTTACAAATTCAGCTTTATCAAACAGTTAATAGGAAAGAGAAAAGGAAAATAATTCAGAAAGCCCATTGCAGTTAAACCAGTCCTATGTGCACATAAGCTCGGAGTTCATACAAGAGTCTTTAACTCACACATTGAACCCACGGTCTGTGTGAAAGCACACACCACATTCTGAACTTCACTCGAAATCTATCTTGAACAAATGGCCTCTCTCTCAGGACTATTGGCCCTTCCTCCTTGGAGCCATTCGTTTGAACAAAGCACTTTGTGCAAAGGGGACTTGCCTTCCAAAGGCATTCTGTGGCACCTTCCTTTCTGTCCCCCTTGGCAGTTCCTGCCAAAACCCCCCAAACCCAGACTACTGTCCGTCACAAATCTCTCCACCCCACCCTCTCTAGAGCCTTCTCCTTATTCCACCATCCTGATTGGCTGACACAATATTCCTAAGTTGAACAACAGGGCTTCCTATCTTTAGCCGAAACCAAAGCATCCTATCAGGAAGACACACTGCTTTCGTAGAGACTGCTGAAATAAAATACCTACCGGCTAGCAGTAAAAATCTTAACCAGGGCATTACACTCCCCCCCACTGCCAAAAATAGTCATGTCCTCATGACTTCAGAACTTATTACACCATTATTAATAGCACAATATTCAAATGAATTTTGTGATTTCAGGACCCCCGACCTATTTGTAAATGGAAGTTGCATTTCTCACCATGGGATTGGACATAACACTCTGCTTTCCAGGTGCATCCTCTGCCAGCCTTGCTAGGGGTTTCCTGACTTTCTGAGACCTCCTTATCTCAGCTTCAGCTGCTCCTTGTCATCCTTCCTGTCTATCACTCATGCCTTCCAGCAGCTCAGGTTCCCCTGCTCCATGACTGAACTTAGCTGCCTTCACTTTAAGTAGGTGCTGCTGAACCTCTTCAATCTCCACAGGTGCTACCCGGTGAAACCTCTCTCAGCAAGGTGTGTCCTCGGTCACTCTAACAGTGTGGCAAGTACTTTTGGAGCAACCAACATCAGACTTGTCAGTAGAGAAGGTATCTTCATGTTCCAACATCTTCATAGTTAATACCTTTTCCATTCTTCAGGCATTGGTGAGTTACCAAAGTTGCATGACTTTGATGTTGACTTCCTCGATCCCTGGAAAACTAGACACTACCATCACAGAAAAAAGAGAGGCAGTTGGCACCCAGTGTCTGAGGGTAACATCTCTTCCTGAGGAGATCCTGATAATCACTAACATCCTGTTTGCATAGACAGCCCAAGATTTCTGCAGTTCAGGTCTCACCAGCACTGTTGCAGGTAAACGTACCTCTTCTTCCTGATCATCAGGGCATCCACAAGAATGGCTGAGGTATTGGGCATTCTGGCAAATTTGGAGGTTCCCGTTACTCTAGCTACTCCTCCAGGACGTAACATGACAGGTTTAGAGTGGGTATACCACACAGTTCTTTGTTTCTGCTCGTCATCCTGCTTAGGATGAACTTGCACCTTCTCAAAAGAAACTCTGAACATATGGTGAATGGACAAGGTTTTCAAAAAGTTCTCTGCATTTCTCTCCTTACATGCTTCCACGAGCCTTCTCACAATGGAAGTACTTGTTCCCAAAAGAATGGAAGCTCCACCAGTTTCGATCAGATCCGGGCAGACCAACACTGGTGTGTCAATAGTCTCAGGTACTCCAATATCTGCTTCTGAAAACTCCAGTTTCAGCGATGAGTAATCATCGTATGGGTACTCATCAGTACTCAGCCCCCGAATCTCAAGGGCACTGAGTGATGTCAATGGTAAATGTGTCAAATACTGTTGTAAAAGGATCTATAAAGCAAAGTAACTTGACAACCTGTGTCAAGTATGGCTCTCGCATAAACTTCCTCAATCCATATGGATACATCAGTGCTTGGTCCCACTAAACCTTCAGGAATAGTGTTCTGTACTTTATACTTACCTTGGTACACTGATAGGAACATATACTCTCCAAAATGCCAGCCCATTCCTTTACTGGGTCCCTCCACAGTTGTGCCCCTTTTCTTCTCTGTTTGATGAACCGCTGACTTTTTCTTCAAAGATTTTCATGTCTCTCACAGTCTCGCCTGAAATGTCCATCTTCTTCACAGTTGTAACAGAAAATACCGGTTGTTTCTCCAGCAGCTTCCTCTACATCGTAAGTCCTATGGATGGGTTGGGTTCCCCAATGGACGTATCACGTTTAGCTAAAACATTAGCAGACGTACATTGACTCAGCTCAGCTCGAAGGCTTTCCACTTCAATCTCAAAAGCTCCGTCTCTGTGGCATTAGGGGCCATTGTAGCAGCAATGGCTACCACTGAAGGCACTATTCGGCTTTTGGAAACGTTCTGCTTCTCAATCATGTTTTCCTCCTCTCTAACTTGTCTGAGCAATTCAGTAAAGGATGGAGGAGGGCACATTTTACGGGTCATTCAAATACGTAGAGCAATCACATCATGTGACAGCATGCCCTTCACAACTTGCTCCATCCTCAAGCAATTTCTCTCAGACAGTTGAATGTCCTCTTTGTGGCACAAACAGCACAGCCGTGTCTCCGACCTGAAAAGGTGGGCAGACAGCTTCTCTCCTTCCTCCTGATGAACTTCGTCATCAGACTGGCTGCACATTCAGCTGTGCCAAAAGCATCTTCCAGAGCTTGCAGGTAATTAGCCAACGTGGCTAATGGGTTTTCTGCCTTTAGGAACCTCACTATATCAGCTGCCAGACCTTTTCAGCTCTCTATCAGTCTCTGTTTTCTCATATTACCTGAGCACTGCTATGCATCCAGTGACTGAGATGTCTGCTCAGCCCAAGCCTCAGATTTTTCTTCCCCACCGGGGCTGTGCTTGATTCCAGAGAACACTCTCAGCCAAGAACAACCTTGGATCTCCACAGATATACTTCTGCATTTATCAACCAGTGATATAATTGCCCAAACCAGCTCAGAAATTAAATCAGGCGCTGAAGGACCCCTTAGACCTTTCACATCAGACAGCTCTTTCCCCTCACCTCGCAGAAATGAGAACAACTTGTCTTTAAAGTCTTTGCCCTCAGCGACATACCCCCTTCTCTAAAAATATGGACTGCCGATGCCCCTGCCTCTCCTGCGTCTCCCAACCTATCAGGCAGCGCGACTTCAGTCACGTCACTGCTAGTCTGGACTGACGTGACATCCTTACCAGCTGATTGGTCAAAACACCGTTCAATCAGTGTAACTTCCCCCAAAACTTTTACAGAACTCAGCTCTCTGAGTAACCATAAATCAGGAATTCGGGCATCCACCCTGCTCAAAGCACAAGCATTATTTGTAGATAATCTCTTTGATTGCATCAAACCTTAGTTCCTGTGGCTTCCATAATAAAGTACTTTAGTTACTTTCCCTTACACTAATTTAAACACAGGCACAAACACACAAACAGCTTAAACAACAAATCACACAGCATTCGAGAATTCCTGGATGGTGTCTCCACAAATGTAGACCAGAAGGTGACTCTCAGGGGCAACCATGGCAGGACTTTCAATACCAGCCCAGTTACCAGACCACCAACACCACTACCATCAGGCAGGAGATGCAGAACCCTTGGGTCCCACACCACCAGGTAGCGTAATAACATTTATTACCTGACAATCATCAGGCTCCTGAACCAGTGTGGATAACTTCACTTACTCAACAGTGAACTGACTTCACAAATTATAGATTCATTTTCAAGGACTTTACAACTCAGTATTATTTATTTACTTCTTAAATTTATTAATTCCATGACTTGTCCTCTTTTCCCCGTTGGATGTTTGTCAGCCTTTTTGTTAAGAATAGTTGTTTTTGTAAATTCTATTGTATTTATTTATTTTCCTGTAAATGCCTGCAAGAAATGCCCTTCCCTGGGCTCGTGTATAAACTTGGTTTGTTAGCCGGCTCTGGTAACAGCCCGTGACTCAGTGGTGAGAATGCCCCTTTTTCACAAATAATATATACTTTCTACTTTATTGTCGTCAAACAATTGATACTAGAACGTACAATCATCACAGCGATATTTGATTCAGCACTTCCTGCTCCCTGGATTAAAATATTAAATATTAAAAATATAAAAAATAGTAAAAATTAGTAATTACTAAAAATTTTAATTATAAATCATAAATAGAAAATAGAAAAATGGAAAGTAAGGTAGTACAAAAAGACTGAAAGGCAAGTCCAGATATTTGGAGGGTACGGCCCAGATCCGGGTCAGGATCCGTTCAGCAGTCTTATCACAGTTGGAAAGAAGCTGTTCCCAAATCTGGCCGTATGAGTCTTCAAGCTCCTGAGCCTTCTCCCGGAGGGAAGAGGGATGAAAAGTGTGTTGGCTGGGTGGGTCTAATGGGTCTAATATATGTCTAATGTTGGTATGATTTGAGGTTCAATCAAATGGGAATGTTGTGATGTTCCGATTAAAGAAATCTCGATTTCAATGGATGCTATGTAAATACTGTCTGTACACTATTGTCAGTTGGCAAAAAATAACAGATTGTACACCACATAAAATTACAATGAAAGTATATTTTCAAATTCAGCTTTATCGAATAGTTAATAGGAAAGAGAGAAGAAAAAAAAATAAAAAGGCCCATTACAGTTAAACTAGTCCAATGTGCACATAAGGTTGGAACTCATACTGGAGTTGTCTTTAACTCACACACTGGACCCATGGTCTGTGTGAAAGCGCATACCACATTCCAAACTTCGCTTAAAATCCATCTCGAACAAACAGGCGTTCTCTCAGGAGCATTGGCCATTCCTCCTTGGAGCTATTCATCTGCACAAATCACCTTGGCAACAGGCCTTCCAATGGAATTCTACAGCATCTTCCATTCTGTCCCCCTTGGCAGTGCCACCTAAAGCCCCCAAACCCAGACTACTGTCTGTCACAAATCTTTCCACCCCGCCCTCTCTAGAACTTTCTCTCTATTCCACCATCCTGATTGGCTGACACAACAATCCTAAGTTGAACAGCAGGGCTTCTTAACTTTAGCCGAAACCAAAACATCCTATTGGCAAGACACACTGCTTTCATAGAAACAGCTAAAATGAAATACCTACAGGCTAGCAGTAAAAATCTTAACCAGGGCATTATAATTATGACCTCCATCTACTTTGATAATAAATTTATTTTGGAATTTACTTTGAATGTGAAATAGTAACTCATCAGGAATTGAGTATAGGGATTGTTGTTACTTGAGAGATCAGATGGTTTAACATCTCATCTGCATTTGCTTGTTTCTGTTCTCAGTTCTCTGGAGAACTTGAAGCCACAACCTTCAGACTCAGAGAGGCAAAGCTGGCACCAACTGAGCCGTGAAGTTGCAGACACAGGGAGTGTGTTTTTGTCCATCACTGAGCGAAAGAATTGGGCAAATGAGGAGAGTGGAGGAGATATATTGCTATAAATATATTAAAAAACATTGTTATATTAGCTAAAGCTACATCCAACTTGAATAAGGCAAACTATAAAGAGCAGAGGAAAACAAATTGGTGATGAAAGTGACAGAGTAATAAGGGATGTTTAAGAATGACTGAACAGCATAAAAGCTGCAGATAAAGCCTTCATGTCCATTTAAAACTGAGATGCGGAGAAATTTCTTTAGCTAGAGGGTGGTGAATTTGTGGAATTTTGTTGCCACATGCAGCCATGGAGGCCGGGTCATTGAGTGTATTTAAGGCAGAACTTGATAGGTTCTTCATTGGACACGGCATCAAAGGTTATGGAGAGAAGGCCGGGGAGTGACTGAATGGCGGACCAGACTCGATGGACCAAATTCTGCTCCTATGTCTTATGGTCTTATGTCACAAAATTGCTTGGCAATGATCATCCCCAAAGAAAGAATCATAAACACTTAACTGGACTTACTCTTCTTCCCTTGATTCAGTAATTCTATTTAAAAAGCCTTGGAACTAAAAATGTCAAATGACCTTTCATCCTGCTTGCCCTAGAGGGAGGAGAAGATGGTGGCGCGATGCAGCGTGTGTGGCCGTTCCGAATGATATCGATTATGTGTTAACTAGGGGGCCGTGCACAATCCGGATTTGATGGAGACGGTCGTGAGAAGCACGGAGGAACACCTGGGGTAACTTCTGAAATGCCTGCTTCACTGCCGCTGCTACTGCGCGATCGAGAATCTCCGGAGGCGAAGGCCCCAAATCCTTGGCTTTGCCTATTGCCTGTTGCCGGGGCTGGGGTTGAAGTGCTCGGCAGAGATGGTGCTCGGTGCTCGGTGTCGGAGAGCTGGTCGGAGGCTTGGAGTTTCCAGACGGACTCGGAGTCGGACTGTGGTCGGATGTTTCCAGTATGCTGCATCGGCAAGTTGGCGGCGCTGGAGATTTACCGTCTACATGAGATGATGGGACTTTCGAGAGACTTTGAGACTTTTACCATGCCATGGTCTGTTCTTATCAAATTACGGTATTGTTTTGCACTGTTGTAACTATGTGTTATAATTATGTGGTTTTTGTTAGTTTTTAAGTCGGTTTGTCATGTGTTTCCGTGATATCATTCTGGAAAAACATGGTATCATTTCTTAATGCATGCATTACTAAATGACAATAAAAGGGGACTGCGTGTCCTCATAATTTAACCTTAACCCTCTATATTGTTCTCAGTTTCTATGTCAGATAGTGCATATGGTTCTGGGTCTTACACTTTCATGTCCCACTTTATCATGGCCAATTCAATTCAATGCACTTTCCAACATATGTTTATGACCATCCCTTTAAATTAACTAGATAACATTATTGCATTTCTTTCAAAATAAACCACATACCTCTGCAATCGTTTCAGTGATGATCGTTCCACTTACTGCATTTGATATATGGCTTGCCTGTGATTAAGCATTTCATTGGAGTGGAAGGTATTTAAACCTCTTTCCAACATACTCTACACCTTTATGCTACTCGAAGAAAAGAAATGATAATTGTCATTTGCTGCTTGGGTGATAGGTCATCACAACCATAATTAAGTATCTGTTGAAAATCATGGTCCACTGTATTATGCGAGAGGTAGAATACATATCAAAAATAATCATTTCACTCCGAACATTAAATGGGTGTTAACATAACTGTAAACTGGACAATTAAACTCACCCAGGTCTCAATATGATTTAGTTGATCTTTTTTACTTACCTTGTGCAAAACTGTTATGAGTAGTTGCTGTAATGCTGGCAGAGCTATCAGTTTGAATCAATTCCGAACTTCTCTATACGATTGAGCACAATGGCAACATGCATAGTCTTTAAATAAGCAAGGATTATAGAATTACTTTATAAAGAAAAATGAAAAATATTCAAATTCATGTCACTTATTTTACAGAGCATCTTATGGGCATGCCTCCTTTTTAAATGACAACAAAATATGGATCAAACAAAGACAAGTCAATTGCATTGGAAGGTATATGTGCTCAGGCTTGGTCTAGGAACTGATATGTGTAACATCAGTTATTCTGAGTCCCAGCACTAGACTTACACTCTAACCTAGTTTTATTTCATCCGGGCTTTTGTTTTAAATCCCGTCATTGTTGGTGCATTGACCAAACATGGGAATAAGAAGTTGTGTTGTGCTGCTAGGATCCTATGCTCCATGACAAGTGCGTAAGGAGAGGGCTAGCACAGGAGTCAGTTGTCATAGAGGATAGCAACTCATATTGAAAATGTCGCTAGTTTCTAGGAATCAGATGGTGCTCTGTGAATAGCTGTAAAAACAGAATAATGTAAAAAAAACAAGAATACAATAGTTGAAACTGCTTCAGGCACATCTGTGCATATATCACAGCACTGTTTTATTCTTACAGGGCACGTTGTAGAAAAGAAATTGTGCTTTGCAGAAGATGAGGTAGAGGCTATAGTCCAACTGGTGTAACAGTATGGCTTCAGGAATATAGAAGAAGAAAACAGATTTTGTTTTGTATAATAAGAAATGATGCTATTTAATTATAGCCTTCCTACTGCAGTCATTTCTATGTAATTGACATAGCTCAATCTTTGAACAGTCAGAAAACAGCTGCTTTTCAATGCAGACAATAGCAAATTGCACTGAGTGATTATATGAAAATAAATTGGAATGACAAATCAGTAAGAATTTTTAAAGTGATGTGCTGGAATACAATGGAAGGTCTTTGCAAAGAAAGTGTCAAAAATAAAACTTAATTGGAATGCTAATACTCTTTACGACTTTTAACTCCTTCACTGGTCTTAAAGATATTCAGGCTCATTGCTGCTGTTAAATTCAAAGAAGGTTGTAACAGTGATATGGTGAATTGTGATTAAAACTTGCATTATATTCATAATGTAATAAGTTAACTTCAGTTTTTCTTCTCTCCCATTTTTCTTTTAGAATATAAGAGATTGAAGTAGACTATGGCATCTTGTGCAGAGCAAACAAAGAAGAACTCAGACAGCATCTGTGGAGGGAAAAGGACAGTTGATGTTTTGAGCTGCTTTGTGTTATTTGGCCTTTATCAGCCCCTTCTACCTGCCTTGCCAATAAATCAGGTCATGGTTGATTATTTACCTCAGCCCTACTGTCTTATCTTAATCACAATTATCTTAATTACTATCTAAAAATCTAATAGTACCAGACATATATATTTATTGACCAAGCTTCCGCGGCTCACTTGGACAGAGAATTTCAAATATTCAGTATCTTAGATGAAGAAAGTTCCATGTTTTTTTTTAAATTCCTTAATGACTAACCCATTATTTTGAGACTACTCCCCTGCTTTTAAGTGCCCCAGTCAGCTGAAGCGTTGTCCCTGGGGCCACTCTGCTGCTGTCTGGAAGAAATTTGCACATTTCAAGCTACTGACTCGCAGTGTTTGCAAAACTCTCTGTTTTGTGAGATGAACAGTTTGTCGTTATTGGTGAAGAGCATCATGCAAGAGTCTTCTAACTATTATGGCCAGTTAGAAGTTGTCCTTGAGAATGGTGGTATGTGTTTTCAAACGTTTGTATCTCTGCCCAATGGAAGGGTGGAGAGAAGAGTATGAATGGGTGGGGAGGGCTCATTGGTTATGTTGGGTGCATGGAGAGGGAGCTGGTACAAAGAGCGGCCAGTGATGGCTGTTTAGAGAGATGAAGCAGCCTTTGTTGTCCATCCCTAATAATTCTTGAAATGATTGCTGGAATCAAACCCACTGACGTGAGCTTGGAGTGACTTGTTGTTAAACAGTAGGTAAATTCAACAGATATCCTACCATAAAGGATTTGGAGCTTCATAACTATCAGCTATTTCATGGTCACTGCTACTGATGTTGTTTATTCTAGATTTATCTAACTGAATTTAAATCATAATAGTGGGGTTTGAACGCATATCTCCAGACAGGATTCATTAGTGACATGGTGAGGAATGCCTTAGCATAAGTATCACAGTGTTCCTGTATGATATCTGGTCAGTGTGGGATCTGTTGGTTGCATTAAGACTCAGAAGCTATGCTCAGTACCCAGACCAATATCTTACTGAAACACATAATATTGAAAGAGGACACTTAAACACAAGACATTCTGCAGGTGCTGGAAATCCAGAGCAACACACACAAAATGCTGAAGGAACTCAGCAGGTTAGGTCATATCCATGGAAATGAATAAACTGTTGAAACTTCAGGCTGAGATTCTTCATCAGGACTCAAGTGAGGGGTTCTGATGAAGGGTCTCAGCCCGAAGCATCGGCTGTTTATTCACTTCCATAGACACTGCCTGAACTGCTGAATTCTTCCATCATTTTGTGTGTTTTTGCAGAAACCTAAGCTGTCCAGATACACACGAGCTTATATTTATCTCATCTGTAAAGTGGAAGTGAAGAAGTATGACTTTCAGATTTAAATCCAGTTCATATTTCCTAAGCTGACTCCAAATACATTATGTTTTAGTGAGGTTAAATTTATGAAAGAAAAAATATACTTTTGCTTACATAAACATCAGAGAACCCCTCAGGTGTAAAGTAGCCATTGAAGATATTACAACCATAGTCTGCAAAGGAATTTTAAAAGGTTAACTTATGAAACTTTAGTCTTGGTCTGGGATTTAGGGTCAGAAAGAAAGATCTTGATATCTGCATGCTTGACTCTTGACTCATGAAACATATTGGCTGAAGGAAAATAATGTTCAAAGTATCTCTGGATTTTCTGAACTATCTAGGCTGAGTTTCCTTAAAATATTCCTTCAGCTGTAGGATTGGCTGAGAGTTCTCAAGTTCAATTTTATTACAATATTATTGGAAAACTGTCCAATGTTATGGGTGGCATGGTGGAATGGTTTTCAGCAACAGTTCCATACCCACTACTGTCTGTAAGGGATTTTTACATTCTCCCCATGATGTGTGGGTTTCTTCTGGGTGCTCTGGTTTCTTCCCACATTCCAAAGATGTACGGTTAGGTTTAATATGTTGTGGGCAGGCTATTTTGTTGCCAGAAACGTGGCAACACTTGTGGGCTGCCCAGCACAGTTCTCACTCTCTCTCCCCCATTCCTTTCCCCAATGCCAATCCATGTCTGAGACGTCAATCAAGCAAATGATTACAAAACCTGCTTTGTTGAAATCAGAGGCAACTCCACTGCTACACTGAGGCAACAGAAATAGTTTGTAAAAGGACAATGCTGGTGTCAACAGAAGTGCTTTGCTGATAAAGCGTATACCTTGTCTTTACTTAGATAAAGTAATTTTAAATGATCTTGACCATGCTTTTGGCTACCGTTATCGCTTAGCTTCAGTAAGTTCTTGACTCCAATTCATTATTGGCCTCTCCAGTGGCACTCCCAGCTGGCTGGCGGCTTCGACCTTGTCAGCATTGAAGTTACCAAATATGTCGGTATATGACCTAATCAGCTTTAAACGAGCTTTCATTTTACTCTGGAGGGACTTGGTAGCTAAATCTGCTTCAGAACATAAACCACAATCTGAAATTCGCCACGTTCACTTTAAAGTCTCCATCTTGGATGCTTCCAAATGAGCTATCTCAGCAATTGCTGCCAATGTGTCGCTGAGCACTGTGGTTGACAGAAGGATTATAATGGGTCAACGTACGGAGTAACAAAACAAAACATTTTTCTCACTACATAATTAAAATGCAACTTTAATAACCTTTTGCATTTTGCTTCCTTCCGGTATCTCTTTAGAGACGTGCATACTGTACACAAAGGCCATTCCAACAACAGCCGAAAAGCAAATTTGTATTATTATGATTTAATAAGTGAATGTCAATATCAGTGTCGAATGACGGTGGAAATTAAGATTGCTAGTGGTATCTAACTGTTTGGAGAGTTTTAATTTGGGAGCAACAGAAGGGCAATCTAGAGCCTGTACTGTTACTGTCCTTAGCTTCATTCAATCATCAGGATAGAGGAATTGATATTTACTCATCCAAATCATACTGTAATATAGAAAGTTAAGCAAATCTTTCTTCATTAAATAGATAATACATCGACAATGAATGAGTAAATTTTATTCACTTTAATCGTAACATAAACACATAAAACGGCACCACGAAGGGTAAGGAGATGGTATCACTATTGACATTTGGAAATTCCTGAGTTTGCTTTCTGATCAGATTTTGTTCAATTTGTAGCTTTTTCCTTTATTACCAAGGCAAGCTCAAATGGTTTCCATGAGACGGGACTGTTTCATAAATGAAAATCCCAACCGAGCAAACAGGAAAATTAAAATTGCCCATCAGGTTATCCAAAATATCGCGTGTCGAGTGGCTGTGATTGAGTATAGCTTCCTATCTCCCTTCGTCTGAAGTAAAAGCCACACATACGGAGTTTTATGTACCTATAGCCCTGGTTAATTTACTATAAGTTGTTGCTGGGTGAAAGCTTCCTCATTACTCAGGCAAATGAATTAACCCCAGTTGCAAGTTGTGAATTCTCCTTATGTTAGATAAGCTTTGATTTTGCAACAGTATTTAATTTTTCAGCAAAGTATCCAAAATAATAGTACTGTTTCCCTTGGGTAATTTGGAAAAAATCTTTGTTTTCTCTGATGTTAATTCTAACCTGAAGAAACTTAACACATTGAATAATGCAGCCTTTTTTTCTGGTACGGTGTGCACAGTATTACTGCCAGTTTTAAAAATAATCATTTATTTTGTTTGTGATATTGCAAAGGTTTGGTTCTCTCATTTTGATCCCGTGACCTTCCAGAACAGGGTATCAGCACATTTGGTTTGGAAGCAGATGCAACCGCATGAGATGAACTGACATGGTTTGCCTTCAGCGACTATGCAGAGTGCAAAAGATTTTATTTAATTATAAAGTTTAAAACATTAGCAAAGCTGAGCAATCTGGGACCTTATTGTAGAAATGAGAAGGCTGAGGGAGGTGCTCAGGGAGGTTTATGAAACTGTATTAACGTTTGTTAGGTTAGATGTGGCAACAATAATATGTCTTTGCTAAGCTCGAAGTTTTCGGATGATTCAGAGTCGGATTGTGGTCGGCATGGCAGGGAGAGTTTTTCTTCCTTCTCCCGTCTGCGTGAGACATGGGACATTTGAGAGACTTTGAACTTTACTGTGCTCAGGGACTTCTTCATCAAGTTAGGTATTGTTGCACTGTTTGAAACTATATGTTACAATTATGTGGTTTTGTCAGCTTTTTCAGTCTTGGTCTGTCATGTGTTTTGTGATATCACACCGGAGGAAATAATATATCATTTCTTAACGCATGCATTACTAAATGACAATAAAAGAGGACTACGTGTCTTCATAATCTAAATGTACAAGTGGTAAATGTACGACATAGCATGTCTGCTTTGCAATCTGCTTTCAAACTTCATTCCTGATGACTTTAGTTGAATTGAATTCTGGGTTCAATGTGCATATCCTATAGACTGTGTGTGCATTGATGAAATGCTTCTTCTTCCAATGGTTTCAGTTGTGAAGAACACCAAAACTGGAATCCATATGACTAATGAATGCAAAAAAGTTTTAGTGGGAGTGACTTTTCCCAAAGAGTGGTTAGAAGGTATGGCATCACATGAGGTATCGAAGGTGGATGGCGTGGTTTCCTTTAAGGAAGCTATATGTGTGCACAGCTGAGAAAGGAATCGAAGGCTCTGCTGAGAAGGTTGAATGAAATAAAGTGGGAATAGGCTTGAGTGAAGCGTAAATTATGATCAGCTAGATGGGTCAGATAACCTGCCTCAATTTTGTTATTGTTTTGTTTTTTCAATGTGAACATAAAGAGAACTAACTTGGGGAACGTGCCAAGGTTTTGACACTTTACAGCATGAAATTCTATTATTCCCTGAGAATAAATCTATTATGTATTATCAATCTAATGCTGCCACAAAGCAACAAATTTCACAACATACGCCAGTGATATTAAACCTGATTGTGACGAAATTCTGCACATCAGATATTCTTCAAATCTTCTTGAAAGCTTCAAAAGTTAAATACGTTTCTACATAGGATTTTTTTTGCACAGAATCCTACATGCTTTGCCGATTACTAGGATGTTTCAATGCCATTGCATTTTGGGTCAGTTTTCTATTTACTCTTGCAGAATGTACTTCTGTTCAGCGAAATGTTTTCCTTCAGAAGAGGTTTTACCAGAGCAGTGACAGCTGAAAGATTTCATCCACATTTGTCGGTAATATTGTTTACCCCTTCACTATGAGTGAGAGATCTTCATGGCTAGGCAGCCTGGTGCAAATGGTCTAGTGTGTGAGTTTTCATTTTGTACAGAGAACAAATAGAAATGCTTTATAGAGCAAGTGACATTCTGGAAGTAAATGGTGATAGTTACAATGTGCCTGCACAACATAATGGTGTCCAGGAGAACAAGAAATGTTATCTCACTGAAGACAAAAGTGACTGCAGATTCTGTGATCTGAAACAAAATACAGGATGCTGGAAAAACTCAGTGGACCATTGAACATAGTGTAGTGCAGCACACAAGGGTCACAGCAGTTCTTTTGGTCCACTGTGTCTGTTCAATATAAACTGTGCATCTGTCGACGTTCAAAGTACACACATGTCACCATATACAACCCTGAGATCTATTTCCTCGTGGGCAATCCACAAGTAAATACAAGAAACACAATACAATCAATGAAAGACATCACCCAACAGAAAGGATATCATCCAATGTGCAAAAAAAACCTACAAACTGTGCAAACACAAAAAAGAGGAAAAACAAGCAATAAATATCAAGAACACGAGATGAAGAGTCCTTGAAAGTGAGTCCATAAGTTGTGGGAACAGTTTAGTGAAGTTATTCCCTCTGGCTCAAGAGCCTGGTGGTTGAATAACTGTTCCTGAACCTGGTGACATAGATCCAGAGGCTCTTGTACCTTCTTCCTGATGGCAGCAGTGAGAAGATGGTGGGACCTGAATGGTGGGGGTGCTTGATGATGGATGCTGCTTTCAAGCAACATCACTCCATGTAGATGAACTCAGTGGAGGGAAGGCCTTTACCTGTGATGGACTATACTGTATGCACTGTTTTATGTAGGCTTCTCCATATGAGGGCATTGGTGCTTTCATACCAAGCCATGATGCAGCCAGTCAATATGCTCTCCACCAGACTTCTACAGAACTTTGTCAAGTTTTAGGTGACATGTTGAATCTGCACAAACTTCTGAAAAAATAGAGGTGCTGCTGTGCTTTCTTCATAATGGCACTTTCATGCTGAACCCAGGATAGATCCTCTGAAAGTTTAACACCAAGGAATTTAAAGTTGTTGACACCCTCTACATCTAATCTCCCAATGAGGACTTGCTCATGGACCTCAGTTTCCACCTTCTGAAGTCCTTGGTCTTTCTGACATTGAGTGAAAAGTTGTTGTGGCATCACTCAGCCAGATTTTCAATATCTCTACTATATGCTGATTCGTTACCACCACTGATTTAGCCTATGCCCATAGTGCTGTCAGCAAACTTAAATATAGCATCAGAGCTGTGCTTAGCCACACAGTCATAAGTGCATAGCAAGTAGAGGAAGGAGCTAAGCACACAGCCTTTTGGTCCACCAGTGCTGTTGGAGATTGTGTAGGAGATGTTGTTGCCAATCTGAACTGATTGGTGTCTGCATGTGCGGAAGTGGAGGATCCAGTTGCACAAGGAAGCATTGAGGCCTAGGACTTGAAGATTATTGATTAGTCTTGAGGGGGGATGATGGCATTGAATGCCGAGCTGTTGTCAATGAGGAGCATCCTGATGTATGCATCTTTGTTGTCGAGATGTTCCAGGATTGAGTGAAGAGCCAATAAAATGGCGTCTGCTGTTGACCTGTTCGTCCGGTAGGCAAACTGAAGTGGATCCAAGTCGCATCTTAGGCAGAAGTTGATATGTTTCATTTCCAACCTCTCAAAGCACTTCACTGGAGTGGATGTAAGTGCTACTGGGATGATAGTGTTGCAAGTTACCATGTTCTTCTTAGGCACTGGTACAATTGAAGCCAGCTTGAAGCAGGTGGGTATCTCAGAATGCCCAAGTGAGAGGTTAAAGATATTAGTGAACATTTGAGCCAGTTTATCACACAGGTCTTCAGTACTTGGCCAGGTAACCTGTCTGGGCCGAATGCTTTTCATAGGTTCACCCTCCTGAAGGATGCTCTTATTTCGGCCTCAGAGACTGAAATTACAGGGTCATTGGGGCTGTGGGAGTTCATGTATTGATGGTCAAAGCGAGCATAAAAGGTATTGAGCTCTTTTGGGAGCGAAGCCGTATTGTTATCTATGTCACTTGGTTTCACTTTGTAGAAGGGATTTGCATTCAAGCTCTGCTGCAGCTGGCGAGCATTCTTCAGTGTTTCAAGTTTGGTCCCGAATTGCCACGATTACTGTACTATATTACCAATTTACTATTACTACCATAAATTCCCCAATTTCCCTCTTGTTCATTTGCCTAACTAAATACCTCTTAAATACTGTATCATATCTGATTTCACCACTTCCCCTGGCAGCAAATTCCAAGACAATGTCATTCTCTGTGTAAAAGAAAACTTGCCACATATGTTTCCTTTAAACTTTAACCCTCTCATCTTAAGGCAATGTATAGACTATAGTATTTGACATTTCTATCTCAGGGGAAAGACTCTGACCATCTAACCTATCTACGCCTGTCATAGTTTTATAATTTCAACCAGATTACTTCATGCTCCAATATTCCAGAGGAAACAATCCAAGTCTGTCCAACCTGCCCTTACAGCAAATACTCTATAACCAGGGAACATGATGGTAAACTACTTCTGCAACCTTTTCAAATCCTGTAATACAGAGACCGGAACTGTGCAAAATACCCCTCGTATGACTCAACTAAAGTTGTATACAGCTATAACGTGACCTCCTGATTCTACTCAGCAGCCTGACTGATCGACTTGTGTTTCACTTTCAGAGAGCTTTGGACTTGCACCCCAAGATCCTTCTGTAGATCAATACTCCTATGGTTCCTCCCATTTACCATGCACTTTCTTCTGACATTTTCCCAGGGTGGCAATACAGAGATCATCCTTTAAAGGTGAGTGGGGTAAAGTTTATGCAAGATGTCAGAGGCAGTTACTTTACCCAGAGTGGTAAATATCTGGAATGCATTGCCTGGGGTGGTGGTTGAGGCTAATACATTAAGGACATCTAACAGACTCTTTAATAGACACATGGATTAAAGAAAAAATGGGCTATGTAGGAGGGAGGGTTTAGGTTGATCACAGAGTAGGTTTATGTTGGTCAAAACTTTGAAGTAGTGAGTGAGAGTAAGATCTTTGTAGACTGAGAGTCACTTAAAAAACAAGAAGTCTCTTTGGGAGTGAGTTTTATTTGAGCCAATAAAATGTAGAGCAGCAATTGTTGGAGTGGGCAGGCTTTGGCTCAAGAGGCCTAGGCGAGCAGAAGTGAAGGTTCTCGGTAAGTTTATGGTAGTTTTTATTTATTTTTGTCTATTAGTACATAGCCGGTGTGGTGAGAATTTGTCTAGGGTCAATGGTATGACCTTCAATTGAGTTGAGGAACTCTAGGAGACATTCTTTCTCCATGAAAACTGCACCTGCTTGAGGTGCATCCAGTTGCAGTTCATTACAAAGCATGTTAAGGAACAAAACCTGCAGCTGAATGAATTACTCATATGGGAGAATGAGGAAGTGATAGATAGGAGCCACAGGGAAATAGTCATCCCCAAGTTTCAAGAGGAAGGTAACGGGGTGACTGTCAGGAGAGGGAAAGGGAATAAGCAGGTAGTGCAGAGTACACCTGTGGTCATTTCCCTCAATAACAAGCATATCGCTTTCGATACAGTTTGGGGTGGGTTGGGGGGAGAACAGTTGGTGGTAAGGAAGGCAAATACAATGTTAGCATTCATTTTGAGAAGACTAGAATATAAAAGCAAGGATGTAATTCTGAAGCTTTATAAGACATTGATCAGACTGCACTTTGGAGTATTATGAGCAATTTTGGGTCCCTTATCTAAGAAATAATGTGCTGGCATTGGAGAGGGTCCAGAGGAGGTTTGGGAGAATGGCCCTGGGAATAAAAGGGTTAACATATGAAGAACACTTGATGGCTCTGGGGCTGTACTCACTGGAGTTTAGAAGAATGAGGGGGATCTCATTAAAACCTATCGAATATTAAAAGGTATAGACACCACTGCTGGCTGAGTCAAAGGTGGTGACAAATCAGCATATAGGAAGAAGATTGAAGATATGGCAGAGTGGTGCCACAGCAACGGCCTCTTACTTAATGTCAGCAAGACCAAGGAGTTGATTATTGACTTTAGGACTTCAGGAGGAGGAAACCCGAGGTCCTCATCAGAGGATCAGAGGTGGAGAGGGTCAGCAAACTTTAAATTCCTCAGTGCCTTTATTTTGGAGGACCTGTCCTTGGCCCAGCATGTAAGTGCAATAACAAAGAAAGCAGAGCCTCTACTTCCTTAGGGGTTTGGAAAGATTCTGCAAGACATCTAAAGCTTTGGCAAACTTCTACAGATGTGTAGTGGAGAGTAAGTTGACTGGCTGCATCACAGCCTGGTATGGAAACACTAAAGCCCTTGAGTGGAAAATCCTGCAAAAAGTAGCGGAAACGGCCTGGTCCAGTAAGGGTAAAGCTCCCCTCCCATTAGCCACCTCTGCACGGAGCAGCATCCGTCATCAGGGACGCCCGCCATGCAGGCCCTGCTGTTTTCTTACTGCTGTTATCAGGAAAGAGGTAAAGGAACCTCGGGGCTTACACTGTCAGCTTCAGGAACAGTTATTACCCCTCAACAGAAACGGTGGGGATAATTTCATTCAGCTTCACTTGTCCCTTCACCAAATTGTTCCCACAACCTGTGGACTCCTTTCACAGACTCTTCATCTAATGTTTGCAATATTTATTGCTTATTTGGTTATTATTACTAGCATTATTTTCCCTTTCGTATTTGCATAGTGGCTGTTTGTCTGCCCTGTCGGCTGCAGTCTTTTATTGATTCTATTATGGTTCTTGGATTTACTGAGCATTCCTGCAAGAAAATTAATCTCAGGATTGTATATGTTGGCATACAGTGTATGTAATTTGATAATAAATTTACTTTGAACTTTGAATTTATAGTATGTAGCAGATCTCTGAAGGCACTATGAAGATATTACCAATGTTGTTTCTGCAAGATCCTCCAAATTCAATGAAGGATTTTCAAACCAACTTCAGAATTCTTTCCCAGATCTAATGTCATTGGCTTTGAAACCTTAAGTACACTTACTTATCAACAATAGACAGGCCACAATAACTCCTAAAAAAGGTTAAATTCCGTGCTCTGATCCAGGAAGGGAATACCAGGTGGAAAGAGTGAACTATTGAAGATGGAAAGCCTCCTTGAAAATGTGCACCATTCCCACTCTTTCCTCGGAATGCTTGGCCCATGACCAATAAATGTGGAGAAGAAATATTTAGAAAAGATGTTTAGAACCTTTGGGACATGTATATGGAGTTCACAGAAGCCCTCTTTAAGCCATGGAAAGGATGCACCACCTCACAAACTGCCTGCCCTGTAAGTCACCATTTGCTCCATCTGTGGTTCCCACATTTGACTCATTGGCTACGTCCGAATGTAGAAAATTCAATTGGAATTGAGTCATCCACAATGCAGAAATAGAAGGAAAATACAGTCATAATACCACAGGACTATAAGACAGATGAAGGATTTGCAAACCAACTTCAGAATCCTTTCCCAGATCTAATGTCATTGGCCATTCGGCCATTGGCAATTATGCCATTCGGCCCATTGTGTCTGCTCCACCATTCCATCATGGCTGACTTATTATTCCTTTCAACCCCATTCTCCTGACTTCTCCTTGTGAGCTGTGATGCTCTTACTCATCAAGAATCTATTAATCCCTTCTTTGAATATCCCCAATGACTTGGCTTCCACAGCTATCTGTGACAATCAATTCCATAGATTCAACACCTTCCGGCTAAAGAAATTCCACCTCATCTCTATTCTAAAGGGACAGCCTTCTATTCTGAGGCTGTGCCCTCTGGTCCTAGACTCTCCCACACCTAGGAAACAGACTCTCCATGTTCACTCTTTCTAGGCCTTTCAATATTCAATACGTTTCAATGAGGTTCCCCCATCAATTTTCAAAACTCCAGTGAGTGCAGGCCCAGAGCCATCAAACACTGCTTTCCTTCCTAGGATTATTCTCGTGCACCTACTCTGGACACTCTTCAATGCCTGAGTTAAGGCATAGTCTAGAGTTAGGGTATACAGCAAATATTAACTTCACCCTCAACCAATCTTCAGACATGAATGGGGATAGTAGATTAAATTTAAAATGCAGCCCTGAACAATAGTTTTCCTGGAGTTGTCGACTGGAGTTGAGCACAAACCAGACAATGCTGATTAACATTCATTTCGGGTGTCTGGAGTGTGGGTGAGAAGGAGGCTTGTGAAAACCTTTATGTAATTCAAAGGAAGCATTGTAGATACATTGTAACCATAGAATTGTCATGTTGTTACCTTTGATCTTCAGCACGTAACAATGTCATGTGATATTGGGTCAGGATGCCTCTTTCTCCAAGAGTGACTTAATATGATGCCTGCTGCTCATTTTTGTTGAATTAGACACTTTATATGCACTTCCCAATCCCGTTCTGACATATCAGTCCATGGCCTCCTTTACTGCCGCGATGAGGCCACACTGAAGTTGGAGGAGCAATGCCTTATATTCCTTCTCAGGAGCCTCCAACATGATGGCATGAGCATCAATTTCTCGAAGCTCTGGTAATGGCCTCCCCTCCCCTTCACCATTTCCCTCTCTCACATTATTTCCTTACCTGCCTATCACCTCTGTCTGGTGTTCCTCCCCCTTCCTTTCCTTCCACGGTCTTCTAACCTCGCCTATCAGATTCGCCTTTTTCCAGCCGTTTATCTCTTTCACTAACCAATTCCCAGCTCTTTGCTACACCCCTCTCCCTCTCCCTGTTTCATCTATCACCTACCGTCTTGTATTTTATCCTTCTCTCTCCCCATCTTCTTACTCTAATTTCTCACCATTTTTTCCAGTCCTGATGAAGGAAGGGTCTCAGCTTGAAATGCCGACTATTTACTCTTTTCCATAGATGCTGCCTTGCCTGCTTAGTTCCTCTAGCATTTTGGGTGTGTTGCTTGGATTTCCAGCACCTGCAGCTTTTCTGTTGTTTGTCAAGAAAAATGACAGTTAAATCAATGCATCACCATAAGCATTGACAAGACAAGAGATTTCTAAAATAAGTCAGGTATCATGAACAGAGTGCAGTGAATTTTAAAGCTTGTTTAGATGAAGTGAAATGTGTATCACAGCATTCTGTCAGTAGATGAGTAATTTCTGATTATATTAATAAGCCAATATTGATGGACAAAGATTGGCTTAGAATCTTGGAAGGAGTAGAGAGAGGTATTCAAAATGGATGCTCCAAAAGCATGTTAAGACATATTAATTGAAGTTTGCACAAATGTTCAAGGATACATGCAAGGATATTATGGTTTATGATATCCATATCTATGTCAAGCCAGGTGCAAATCTAATCTATTGTAAGGTTCAATCTCTCCAATTTGTGTTGGATAACGGGGTCGATGAATGAGTGTTCTGGTTATACAAATCAGAGTGATTGGTAAACATTAGTTATTGTAGTTGCTGAAAGCAGGAAGGATAGCTCAGCTCTGCGGTGATTGCAGGTTAACAGTGAACCTAGTTGTTGACCATTATCAGTACCAATGCCTGCTTCACAGGATATATATGCAGAGCTGGGAAAATAAGCAAAATTTTCACCAAACCAGAACTGTCACGTACTCCTTTGAATGAGGGTAAAGAGATTCATGAATATTTAACAATTAGGGCCTTTATTAGTATACAAAACTACCTTATGCTGCAAAATCATCACAAAGACTCTTTTTTTAAGGTGCCAAGGAGAATGTACTACATGCTATGGATTATGGCCTCTGCAATCAAGATGATCAAGCAACCAGTACCAAGGACGAAAATCAATACATCTGACCTGTAGGTCTGGAAAGTGCAGAATGCATGTCTATCTATGGGAGAGGAAGAGAATTTTGGAGAGGCAGTAACTGATGATATTCTGTCAGAGATAGTGTGAAAGGCAAACTTTTATATAGCATCGTCTGCATATGTTTGTGTTCAAAAAGTAGTGATTTCTGTCACTGATAGTTGGTGAGAAATAAGCAGCAAGACAATACTGAACTATTTTTCTCACTGTGGTTTCAAGCATTCAGGCTTGGAGATGCCAGAGATGGCCTGGAGTGAGAATGAAACTATTTCGCTACTTCAGCAAGTTAGGAACTATGAAGAATTTGAAGGTATCGAATGTTTTTGAATCATTTTGAATGTTACAATGAAAATGAAGATTTGTAGGATGCAATTGTCAAAAGGACTGTATGAAGGCAGTCCACTATCTGCACTAGGTGTCTGTGCTCAATATGTTCATTTACAGTCCATCAAAAGAACACAGCAACATGTCAGTTGACCATTGTGTCTGATGATGACAGTGAAACCTGTGCAGGAGAATTTTTAAAATGGAAAAGCTGTTGCACCAGGACAATTCCACTCTCTCAGCCACGGAAGTCTGGGTCCAGTGGTATGACTAGACATCACAAATTGATGTCTTCCTTGGTTGCAGTGGATAACCATGACTTCTCATGTTTCTTCGCTCTCCATGAAGCACTGTAGAACCACCTTCTTGGCTGTTGGATCTCACAGTTGATCTCAACCATCCAATCTGCCAGAGCTGACTTCACATGCTAGGACAGGCATATCCATGTTTCACTGGGAATGAGGCCCGCTAGCTACCCTCACCTGGTCTAGCCTAACCGTTGAAGCAGAGTATTGGGTTGTGGCCACTGTTGCATGCAGACAACTGCTTGGAGCCACGGGTGAGAGCTGAGAGTCTGGTGGGAGCCAAATGTGAGTGAGCCCCTTCTCCAGGGGTGCTTCTTCTCCCTTACGCTGCAGCATACGCTGGCTGAATTCCTCCGTCGATAACTATTAGGAAAGAATACACACGAATAAATTCTTCTCAGGCTTCCAGCTGAGTACAGTTATTGATTTTAACCAATGTTTCGATGACAAACACTGCCATGATGATGGAGTTTGTCATTGAAACGCCAGTTAAAATCGATACCTGTACTAAGCCCGAGAAGAGTTTATTCATTATACTCGCCGGGAAAGGAGTAGATCCTTTTTTTAAAAACTATTATACAGTTTTATAGTACTGAAGTGACATTGGTAGTGTTATAATCTGTTCTGTATTTAATTTTAGAGTGTAAATTTTTATTCAGTTGATTGATAGTTTGTCTTTTTTTTATACCTTTCCAGAAAAAAATCAGTGAATTAGGGCAACCGCTTAAATGGGCCAAAATGTACTTGTCCTGATGTGTCCCAATGAACTAGAATTCACAGTATTAAAAATTACTTCAGCTTTTGTCAAGGTAGAAGGATTAAAGTGCAAAAAATATTTAATAAATAACTGGAGTGTGCGGGTAGTGAATTATACATCATATAGGAAATCATTCACTCAGTAATATACTTCAATATCATTTTTCTAATATGTAAAAACAGAAAATACTAGTCCTTGGAATTTGTTGAATTATTTTCAAATGATAGCTTTCTAGAAACTTGATTTTGAAAAGTCTGTACAAAATAACAATCACCTATCAATCAGTTAGTTTAATTTGCTGGCAGAACCCTGCTGATTAGAAGCAATGTAGTAAAAGTTAGCCTGTCATTTTCTAAAGCTAATTTATAGATGGATCACCTTCACTTAGTGCAATTGGGAAATAATTAGAGAATAATTTAGTGGTTATCTTCATTAATTGGAATAGGCACATTTTCATCTTTTTTCCCTCAAGCTGTTTTGGTCAAATTGTTCCAAGTGTTTAGCCCCACAATTGCTCAATTTCACTAAATTGCAGGCAAGCAAACGCTAGTTGTAGCTTATGGTATAAAAAAAAACATGGGTACTTACATTTTTTAAAAAGATGAGACAAAGAGAATACTTAAGAACCAGCAGTGACGGCATTCATCGCAATCAGTGAGTCACAAGGTGGCTTTTGTCTGCCGAAGCCACATGGTAATTTCCACATCTGCAGTTGTTTTTTTAGACCTTTCTTTTCACTTTTTTTTCCTTTTTAGAGACTTATGCTGATTATCTGTGAGGGAAAATTAGCACACAATGGGCAGACTCCAAGATATTCCTATGCAACTAATGGTAAAGCTTGTTAATTGGTTGTAAATGCCAGCTGGTTGCCAAGATAATACTTAGAAAATAAGCAGGTATTCTGGTAATTACAGCAATCTTCATCTGTAAATGCTTAAGTAAATGAAGAACTATCTGGCTAAAAACCAAGATATATCTCCCTGAATGTGCAATAAAAGAAATAACATGGGGAAAAAACAATGCTATTGCAAACAATTATCTAGCAGGAAGCAATAGTACATTAGTCCGGGATCATGAGGGAGAGGACTTCATTGTAAGAGCAGTTGTGGAGAATTAGTCCATTTAAGTTCTATTTGTAACTTAAGAAGAGGGGATGCATATATTACTCTGGTCAAAACTGAGTTACTTTTAACTATTTATGTTCGGCAAGATGGTATTTGTAAATACAATTGCACATAGAAAAAAGAAATGGCATTAATTCCTATTAATATTGAATCAGAAATGGAAAGAGTACAGCATGCATCTGCGTAAACCTCAATAAAATGAAATGTTAATGTTTTTCATTGAAATGAGCTTGTTCATGCAGCCAGAAATCACTAGGATGAAAAAAATTGTTTGGACAAATTAACTGCTCTTTTTATAGCTAACTTCTTAATGCTTTTAATGATAAGAGTGTTTCAGCCACTTGTGAAGTTAGCATATGTTCATTTTAGGACCATTCGGATCTTCATTTAATGGAGGAGACATTTTTTCTTCAAGCTCTGATAAGCAAATTCACCCAGAACCTCAGATCATCTGAAATGGCCTTTCTTGGTGCTTTCCAGAAATTCCTGACATCCAAGTACTGAGCAAATTTGTTTCTAATTTAATTAAGTGTGCAGTTCTGCTTTTTATTTTGTCCTATGCCAAAAATAGTACTGTGTCATTGTTTTTAATTTCTCAACTACATTTTATGCTTTCAAAGTGTTTTGTTTCAACTTGCCAAGTTACTGATTCCTTCTGGCACCATTTGATCCTGAATGTAGAATTATAATGCTAGCCAGAAATTTTATGGTAACTGTTCACAGTTGGTGCCCCCCAGTGGAATAACATTTTACAACCTTTTGAAATCTCCAAGAATTGGCAGAGGAGGTTATTTTATTTTCAAGATGTTCTTATTGCTTGTACCATCGCTTCCAAAAGGAAGAACTCAGCACCAAATCGGTCATGACAGCTGGCTTGACAGACAACTAACCAAAACCAGTCATTTGCTCCATTACTACATTCAGTAGCAACAAACTACAATCTGCAGAACCCACTGCAGCAACTCTCTAAGACTCCTGAGACAGCAGTTATGAACTCATCACCTCCACCTGTTAGTGGGCGAGGGCAGTGAAAGTCTGAAGTCACCACCATGTGGGAGTTCCCCTCCAAACTGCACACCGTCCGGACTGAAACACATCGCCGTTCCTTCACTGTCACTGGGTGGAAATCCCGGGATTCCCTCTGTAGCAGGACTATGAACGTACCCACATCACAAGTACTGCAGCTGTTCAAGAAGGTAGTTCACCACCACCTTTGCAAGGACAACTAGGGATGGGCATGAGAGAAACTTTGGAATCAGACAAGCAGAAAAAAAAAACTGTCCTGGCTAAAATTCGTGAGGAGGGGTAGATGGTGCAGGAACTACCTATATGTGACCATCCCACGGTAATCAGGGAGGCTGACTGTTCAGCTTAGGAGTTCATTTAATCAAAATAATTTGAAAATTGACAGACAGTTGATTTCATTGGTACTTGTGCAAAAATATTCAAAATATTTCAATACGGATTTTGAAAGGCCAGATAGAGTGGATGTTGAGGGGATGTTTCTTATGGTGGGAAGGGCAGGACCTGGGCACAGCCTCAGAAAAGAAAGCCATCCATTTAGAACAGAGATAAGGACGAGATGTCTTTGGCCAGAAGCTGCTGAATCAGTGGAAATCATTGTTACTGATAGTTGTGAAGGCCAAGTCATTGAAAGTGGTGGTTGATAAATTCTGGATTAGCAAGTCTGTTAAATGTTATGGGAGAAGGCAGCAGAATAGTTTAAGAAGGATAATAAATCAGCCATAATTGAATGGTGGAGAAGACTCATAGGACTGAATGGCCTAATTCTGCTCCTATGTCTCACGGTCTTCTGGCAATTAATTGCTGGTTCAGTTTGTGAAACCCATATCCCTTCAAAAAAAGAATATAAAAGATGTTTGATGAGTTCCACTTCTCCTTCCCTGCTCCCTGCAATACTGAGGGAGTGCAGCTCAGTCCCAAAAACAATCTATCAAACAAGACATTTGGTTTCTGTTCGCTCTGGTCAATGTTAAAACTCCAGCTTTCAAAAGGTAACATATTATCTTCTGGTCTTCTGAGCAAGAATTATCACTTGATTGTCATCTATCACAGCTCTATAGCAGTAAATGAAAATCAATAAATATCCTTTGGTATCAGTATTTGAAGAGAATGTGCCTTCTAATAAATGAATGCAAGGAAAGCATTGGTCTGGGCAGAGTACCTGGCTGAATACTAAAGACCTGTGCTGACTTACTAGCTGGTGTGTTCATGGCTATCTTCAACCTCTCGCTCCAGCAGTGTGAGGTACCCACCTACTTTAGGCAGGCTTCAATCATACTGGTGCCCAAGAAGACTGTGGTAACCAGCCTCAATGGCTATCACTCCCAGCTGCCCTTTCATCCACAGTGATGAAGTGTTTTGAGAAGTTAGTGTTGGAGCATATCAGCTCCTGTCTGGGTGGCGACCTGGATCAGCTGCAATTTGCCTACTGAGGCAACAAATCTACAGCAGATGCCACCTCATTGGCTCTTCATTTAACCCTGGAACATCTGAACATCGAAGACGCATACATCAGGATGCTCTTTATCAACTCAACATTAAATACATCATTGGTAACCTCCAAGACCTGGGCCTCAATACCACCTTGTGCAATTGGATCCTGGATTTCCTCACCTGTGGGCCCAGTCAGTTTGGATTGGCAAAACCATCTCTACAATTTCCATCAGCACTGATGCACCCCAAGGCTGTATGCTTAGCCCCCTTCTCTACTCACTTTTACACCTATGACTGTGTGGCTCCAACACCATATACAAGTTTGCTGATGACATCAACTGTTTTGGGAAGTTTCAAAGTTGGTGATGAATCAGCATACAGGAGGGAGCTTGAAAATTTTGCTGAGTGGTTTAATAACAACAATCTCTCACTCAATGTTAATAAGACCAAGGAGCTGATTTTAGTCTTTAAGAGAGGAAAACCAGAGGTCCCTGAGTCAGTAATCATTGGAGGATCAGAGGTGGAGAGGGTCAGTAACTTTAAATTCCTGGGTGGCATTATCTCAGAGGACCTGTCCTGGACTCACAATATAAATTGCAACAAAGGCATGGCAGTGCCTCTACCTCCTCAGGAGCCTGCGGAGATTTAGCATGTTATTAAAAACCTTGGCAAACTTCTATAGACATGTGGTGGAAAGTGTGCCGATGGCCTGGTATGGGAACATGAATGCCTCTGAGCAGAAAATCCTACAAAAGGTAATGGATTTGGCCCATTACATTGTGGGTAAAGCCCTCCAAATCATTGAGTACATTGTTGTAGAAAGGCAGCGCCCATCATCAAAGCCCCTCACCACCCAGGCCATTTTCTTTCCTTCTTGCTGCCATCAGGTAGAAGGTACAAGAGCCTCAGGATTTGCACCACCCCTCAAATGACAGGCTCTTGAGCAAAGGGGGATAACTGCACTCATTCTATTTCATGCTCATTATTTATTGCTATTTATTTATATTTGCACAGTTTGTTGTTCATTGATCCTGTTTACAGTTGCTGCTCTACAGATTTGCTAAGTATGCCCACAGAAAAAGGACTCTCAGGGTTATATGTGGTGACATAAGACCATAAGACGTTGGAGCAGAATTAGGCCATTCAGCCCATCGAGTCTGCTCCACCATTCCATCCTGGCTGATCCTGGACCCCACTACACCATACACCTGCCTTCTCGCCATATCCTTTGATGCCCTGACCGACCAGGAAACTATCAATTTTCGCATTGAATATACCTCCACAGCTGTTTGTGGCAAGGCATTCCACAGATTTACTACTCTCCAGCTAAAAAAATTCCACCTTACCTCTATTGTAAAGGGTGGCTCCTCAATTCTGAGGCTGTGCCCTCTAGTTCTGGATATCCCCACCATAGGAATCATCCTCTCCTCATCCACCTTATCTAGTCATTTCATCATTCAGTAGGTTTCAATGAGATCCCCATATATTCTTCTAAATTCCAGTAAGTACAGGCCAAAAGCTGCCTAAACTTTCCTCGTTTGTTAATGCCTTCATTCTTGGAATCATTCTTATGAAACTCCTCTGGACTCTCTCCAATAACAACATATCCTTTCTGAGATGTGAGGCCCAAAACTGTTGACAATACTCCAAGTGCAGTCTCAGTCTGACCAGTGTATTATAAAGCCTCAGCATTACCTCCTCATTTTTATATTCTATTTCCATTGAAATAAATGCCAACATTGCATTTGCCTTCTTTACCACAGACTCAACCTGTAAGTTAACCTTCTGGGAACCTTGCTCAAGGACTGGCAAATCCCTCTGCACCTCCGATGTTTGAATTTTCTTCCCATTTAGATAATAGTCTGCACTTTTGTTCCTTTTACCAAAATGCATGATCATAATTTCCCAACACTGTATTCCATCTGCCACTTTTTTGCCCATTCTTCTAATTTGTCTAGGAGTTTGAAGAGATTTGACATGTCAACAAATACACTCAAAAACTTCTATAGTTGTACCATGGAGAGCATTCTGACAGTCTGCATCAATGTCTGGTATGGAGGGGCTACTGCACCGGACTGAAAGAAGCTGCAGAAGGTTGTAAATCTAGTCTGCGCCATCTTGGGCACTAGCCTACAAAGTACCCAGGACATCTTCAGGGAGCGGTGTCTCAGAAAGGCAGCGTCCATTATTAAGGACCTCCAGCACCCAGGGCATGTCCTTTTCTCACTGTTACCATCAGGTAGGAGGTACAGAAGCCTGAAGGCACACATTCAGTGATGCAGCAACAGCTTCTTCCCCTCTGCCATCCGATTCCTAAATGGACATTGAACCCTTGGACACTACCTCACTTTTTTTAATATACAGTGTCTTTGTTTTTGCACATTTTTAAATCTATTCAGTATACATATACTGTAACTGATTTACTTGTTTATTTACTATTATTTATTTATTTATTTCTCTTCTATATTATGAATTGCATTGAACTGCTGCTGCTAAGTTAACAAATTTCACGTCACATGCCGGTGATAATAAACCTGATTCTGATTCCTTCTGCAATCGCATTGCTTCATCAGCACTACCTACCCCTCCACCTACCTTCACATCATCTGCAAACTTTGTCACAAAGCCATCAATTCCATTATCTAAATCATTGACAAACAATGTGAAAAGCAGCGATCCCTGAGGAACACCACTTGTCACTGCCATCCAATCGGAAAAGTCTCCTTTTATTCCCACTCGCTGCGATGTGCCTGTCAGCCATTCCTCTATCCATGCCAGTATATTTTCTGTAATATCATAGGATGTTATCTTGTTAAGTAGCCTCATGTGTGGCACCTTATCAGATGCGTTCTGAAAATCCAAGTAAATAACATCCACTGCCTCTCCCTTGTCCACTCTGCTTGTTAATTCCTTGAAGAACTCTAACAGATTTGTCGGGCAAGGTTTTCCTTTACAGAAACCATGCTGTTTGACTTATTTTGTCATTAGTCTCCAAGTACCCTGAAACCTCATCCTTAATAATGGACTCCAACAATTTCCCAACCACAGAGGTTAAGCTAGCTGGTCAATAATTTCCTTCCTTTTGCCTTCCTCCCTTCCTAAAGAGTGGAGTGACATTTGGAATTCTTCATTCCTGCGGAACCATGCCAGGATCATGTGGTTCTTGAAAGATAATGACTAATGCATCCATTATCTCTTCAGCAACCTCTCTCAGGACTCTGGGATGTAGTCCATCTGACCCAGGTGACTTATCCACCTTAAGAGCTTTCAGTTTGCTTAGCACTTTTTCCTTTGTGATAGCAATGGCACTCACTCCTCCTCCCTGACGCTCACGGACCTCTGGCACACTGCTAGTGTCTTCCACAGTGAAGACGGATGCAAAGTACTCATTAAGTTTATCTACCATTTCTTTGTATCCCCATTAATACCTCACCACCATTATTTTCCAGTGGTCCAATATCAACTCTCACCTCCCTTTTACTCTTTATATAACTGAAAAAACTTCTAGTATCTTGCTTTATATTATTAGCCATTTTGTCCTCATGTTTCATCTTTTCCCTTCATGTAGCTTTTTTAGTTGCTTTTTGTTGGATTTTAAAAACTTCCCACCCACTTTTGCTACATTATATGCCCTTTCCTTGGCTTTTTTGCAGTTCTTAACTTCCCTTGTCAGCCACGGTTGCCTACTTCTGCCATTTGAGAACAACTTCTTCTGTGGGACATATCTATCCTGCGCCTTGTGAACTATTTCCAGAAACTTCAGCCATCTTTGCTCAGCCGTCATCTCCTCCAGAATCCCCATCCAATCCACCAGGGAAAACTCCTCTTTCATTGACTCTGTAATTCCCTTTACTCCATTGTAATACTGATACATCTGACTTGAGCTTCCCCCTCCTAAATTGCGGTATGAATTCAATCATATTATGATCACTGTCTCCTAAGGGTTCCTTTACCTTAAGCTCCCTAATAAAATCTGGATTACTATACAACATCCAATCTATGATGGCTTTTCCCTGAGTAGGCTCAAGCACAAGCTGCTCTAAAAAAACATCTCACAGGCATTCAACAGATTCCCCCTTTTGCAATCCAACACCAACCTGATTTTCCTAATCCCTTGCATATTGAAGTCCCCCATTACAATTGTGTTATTACCCTTATTACATGCTCTTTCCAACTCCTTTTGCAATCTCAACCCCACATCTTATTTACTATTTGGAGGCCCATATATAATTCCCATAATGTTTTTTCACCCTTGCAGTTTTTTTAACTCCACCCAAATTCAACTTTCTCTGACCATATCTTACCTCTTTCTAAAGATGTAATGTCATCTCTTACCAACAGAGTCACACAACTGCCCATGCCTTCCTGCCTGCCCTTTCAATACAAATTACATCCTTTGATATTAAGCTCCCAACTATGACCTTCTTTCAGCCACAACTCAGTGATGCACATACACTCTGATAATAAATTTTACTTTGAACTTCAATAAATCTGCTGAGTTTTGCAACACTGAAAATCCAAAATCAATCAGAAAATAATGGAAACATGCAACGGTTCAAGCAGCATTTGGGGAAAGAGTTAGTTCTTCAGGCAGAAGATCTTTAATCAGAAAAGACTTAGCTCTGATAAAGTCTCTGACTTGAAACATTCTGTTTCTCTTTCCACCGATGCTGTGAGTGTTTCCAGCTTTTTCTACTTTTATTTCAGTGCTATTAATTGGCTTTTGTTGTGTACAGATTCGCTGCCAGGTTTCCCATATTACAGTCGTGATTAAACTCCCCAAATGACTGAAAAGTGCTTTGAGATGAGCTGATTGAAATGTAAAAATTGCAATGAATGCAGGTTTTATTTCTATAATGCAGATTACTCCTTTATCATTTGCTAATATTAATTGTGCATCTATTTCATCAAAATTCTCTGGCAAGTTCCAATCATTGTGTCAGAATTAAAGAGCCTCCGGCATGTTCAAATCATTAAAAAAGAGTTACAGAGCCTATGCAGAAGGCTGAAACCACTAAATTTCATTGTGTTTGTAGTTCAGTGTTGGTTCTCAATGTTAACTGAACTACTGCCTAGTATGTTAAGAGTTTTCATATTGTCTGAGATGGTTACTCCAATACTTGGAGTTGCCGGCCCAAAGTGATCCGACAATAGTCCCACCTATTTCACCAATGGATCTCAGCTGTAGCGTCAGGGACTTCACACAGAGTTGCACAGCTTGTCATCCGGAATTCACCAGACTGCCTTTCATGTACTGTGCAACTCTTGGTATTGGTATATAAGTCTTAATGAGGTGTGAGTTGCTGAGTCCCCCAAGCGGACTACAACCCTGTTGTGGTTTGTAGGCTTACTTGCTTCAATGACCCAGAGAGCTATGTTGGTCGGAGTCAGGGCTTTATGCTTTGGCTCTTGGTAGGGTCACCCATGCCAATCAAGTCAAAGGGTAGAGGCCAGACTAAGGGCAGCCCACCAGCCCTCCAGCTTTGGGGGTTCAGCTCAGGGCTAACAGCCCTGACTGGTCAAACAAAACGGTTACAGAAACAGCAATGGATGATCCTTCTACATTTGTGTGTGATGCTATCATGGCCAAGAACAGACAGAGATGGAGGACCTTCAGTGTTGCCTTAAACACCAGCAGGTTTAACAGGCTGTAAACATGTAAAAATTGCTGGGAGAAATGTGAATGTTAATTATTAAAAAGAAACTGAACATACATTTAGGAAGACTAAACCTGCACTGCTCCCTGTTACTATTGATGGTGAGGACGTGGATGTGGTGAGGACCTACAAGTACCTGGGGCTGCAGGGGATGACAGACTTGAGTGGAGCACCAACACAGAGGCCGTGCAGAAGAAGGACCAGAGTTACCTCTACTTCCTGAGGAGACTGAGGTCCTTTGGAGTATGCAGGCCCCTCCTTCACATGTTCTACTAATCTGTTGTCGCCAGTACAATCTTCGATGTAGTGGTGTGCTAGGGCAATGGCATCGACATGGGTGATGCCAAAAGACTCAAACTGATTAGAAAGGCTGGCTCTGTTATAGGAGTCAAACTGGACACACTGGAGGCTGTGGCAGAACAAAGGAGCCTGTGACAGTTCTGGACAATGTTTCTCACCCTCTGCATGCCTCCTTAGCTGAACAGAGGAGCCTTTTAGTAATAGAATAAGACAACTCTGCTGCTCCAAAGAGCACTATCTGAGGTCATTCTTACCCTTGGCCATTAGGCTCTATAAAGAGTCAACCTATAGCCAGGGAAGTGATGACCCCCTCCTGTTAGACTGTTTGAGGTAACTTATTTTTTATTCTTTCTACTTCTCTTCTAATATTTATATGGGTGCACTTGTAATGCTACTGTGACACTGTAATTTCCTTTGGGATGAATAAAGTATATATCCGTCTATCTAAATTTGAGGTGCATGAAAATGTACTCATGTTTAAAGCTGAAAACTTTGAGTTAGATTAACAACTTTGAAAGAGCAATATCCCTGAAATTTGATCAAATTGCTCATTAAATATGTGGGATGTTGGCAAAAGGGTATTCCGTTGTTATTTGAATGTTGGAAAGATATTGAACTTTATCGTATTTATCTGTTTTTTTCTATCCGTAAGTCAGCTTACAAAGCCAAATTAAAACTGCTGGAATGATCACATAATAGTGCCAAATGTTTTTATCATATTCTTGTATTAATTTATGTATCTTGAGGGAAGAGTATTGTTGCAAGGTCAACATTTATTTGTTTTTCAAATCTTTTTATTATTTTTTTCCAAAATAAACACAAGTACATCGAAGTTACAATGTCTCAAGAAAAAAAACATTATATAAAGATTGAAAAAATTTTGTGATGAAAAAGAAAATGCTACTAAGCAAGAAAAATGGGAAAAAAGAAAAATCCCATTAGGTGTTCAACCCCAGAGCCATGCGTCATACATAAAGCTTCTAAAGATAAACATCAAACTGCCAGCAAAAAAGGAAGTGCCAAAAAAAATTTACAATTAGATGGTGGAGAGTCCATCAATTAACTCAAATGATAATAACAAGCAAAGAACCCCACCTTTTCTCAAAATCAAACATAAGTTCAAAGGTTCGACTTCTAATTTTCTCCAAACTAAGACATAGCATCACTTGAGAGAACCATTGTGACAAAGAAGGTTGACATTTATTGCCCATCCCTGATTGCCTTGGCAAAGATACTCCATAGTGATCTGGGACCGGGAGGCCCACGTGAATTAGACCCACCGCCAATTAAGAAACAGCAACACATTTCCTATTCAGGATGGAGGAGAACCTATAGATCACATTCCTCCTACATACCTGCTGTTACTGTCCATCTTAAAGTTAGGTGTTGTGGGTTTGTTGTCACAGCCTTGGTGAACAGATGGACATGATCACTTCCAGGTACTTAATGGTAATTAAGTGGCAAAGTGATTGGACAACCACATGTAGTCCTCTCTTTATTTGGTCTTGTCTACTCCCTTCTCCTTCAAGACAAATAAAAAGATGCCTTATGGATAGTGTTGAACAAATGATTCAAGAGGGTTTATTATGGGTGACTGCAAGTGAGAGGCATGGCATTGCATAAGGGTCTACTGAATGTCAGCACCGGTGGTAGCTGAACAGATGGGGAATGTGTGGAAGAGCACACGCAGTAGAAGGAGATGAAGGCACCTGCAAGGTGGCAGAGTTAATGTGCTCCTACACAAATTGGAACCACCTAGCTGACGGTAAGTGAAAATTTGCCCATTTGGTCATTTCATGTAGTCATCTTTCTACTTATTGATATCTTTAGGTCAGAACATACTGTATGTACAAAATAACCATTAATGGATCCAACAGAAAATTTAGGAGAACCTTCTTTATTGAGGCCAATACATTTGCATTCAACTCTAAAACTTTCAAATCTTCCCTTTGGCTGATATCATACAGCCTGATACTTGCAGATGAGACAATCTGGAACCTGACGAAGAGTCTTGGCCCTAAACGTCGACTGTACCTCTTCCTAGAGATGCTGCCTGGCTTGCTGCGTTCACCAGCAACTTTGATGTGTGTTGCTTGAATTTCCAGCATCTGCAGAATTCCTTGTGTTTGCGTTTTTAAAAATCTGGAACCTCCTATTTTGGGCTGTTTACTTTGCAATGGACCCCTTTGGCACATTATGTTTTTTGAGTTTGCTTTATAATAAATTGTAAGTTGTCTATTGGAGCTAAATTTGCTGCTTCTATTTGATGGCAGACAATACACAGGGTTTCAGGTAAGTATATCAGTTTATAATATTCCCCTAGATTTATGAATTTTCTATTAGCTATCGTCAATACAATTGTGTGAAATATTGTATATTTTTATTAATATCATTCATTGTTAATATTTTTTCCAGGGATTTCATTAACACCGTGGACTATTTCAGCATGTAGGGCTTTCACCTGATTTGGGATTTCTAAATCTCTATAGCTTTATCATGTGTAGCTTTTTTTTTCAAGAGAAGAATGAAATTGGTGTTCAAGTAATGTCGAAAGCAAGCTGAAATTAACCTGCTTCCTCACAATTTTGCAGCAGGGATTGTTGAAAAAAATTTAGGTAACTTTTGTAATCATCCTGAAACATTAGCTATTTCTCTCTCCAGAAATACTCAGCTAGTCAGAGTATATAATACTGACTAGTTGAATATCTTCAGCATTTAAAAAAAAATTATTTCAGATTACTAGCATCCGTAGCATTTTATTTTTGGATAAATTTTATTTTACTAAGTGGATGCTACTAATTGTGCCACATTTTTCAATCATAACTATGTTCTCTGCTGAGACTCTGTACAACCTCATTCAAGGTGTTAACTTAGCTCAAAAACACACTTTATATGACAGCACAAACTTATTTCTTTCGAGATACAAGGTGGAATAGGCCCTTCCGGCCCATCAGCTGCGCCGTTAGCAACCCCTGATTTTATCCTCATCTAATTAAGGAGCAATTTTCAATGACCAATTAACCAGTGCGTCTTTGGGTTGTGGGAGGAAACCGGAGCACCCGGAGGAATCCTGTACATTCCACGGGGATGACGTGCAAACTCCTTACAGAGGTGCAGGACTGAACTCCGAACTCCGATACCCTGAGCTGTAATAACATTGTGCTAACCGCTACGGTACTGTGGCGTCCAAAACAGTAGCTCTGATGCATACACAGCTATTTCTGTGAATATTTGGCTAATTAAAATGATGCATTTATAAATACAGTGCAATTAAGCCTCAAAATCTGCCAAATTGCTTTTCTCAGGGCACCTAGTTTTTCAAATTTTTATTTCTTAAAAGGAATATAAATTTGGGTTTCCTTTGTCAAGACAATTACTGTCCTGTACTTCACCACTCTTGGGCTCCTCAGGAAATGGATAATGAAAATCATTGGTACAGCAGCCTGAAAATGATCCTCCTTTTTAGATCATTGCACAGTATCTTGGAATTTAGCTAATTATTTTCCTTGTTAATGAATGCATCATGCTCAGTCTCCTTGCAAATGAAGGGCCTCTAACCACACTACAGATCTTTCTTCCGGGTTAACGTGTCACAAGTGTTGACTGTACACACAGTTAGAATTTCCTAAGGTACTCTATAAATGGATTATCATTCATATGGTATAAACCTTACTTCTTATCAAGGGCATCATTAGTTTTTAATGATGCAATGCAAAATTGCCTCCTGCCTGCACTCAATTAAAACTACTTAATTTCCATATTAAATGGACCAGGTGGGATTGTATGTATCTGCTATTCATTTCCCTTTGATTTTATTTTCCTCTTCTTAACATGTGTTAAAGCGGAACTGAGTGTGGTAGCAATAAAGGAAGCCTATGCTTCCCCTCTGGTCTTCTCAGGGAGTCCTGTAGTGTGGACAAAAAGAATCAATAAAGCCCACCCACTAAAATACTTAGCGTGGGTCTGTCTCAAAAGGCGACTTAGAAACTGAGGAAAGATGGATTCTAGGGGATTAGGGATATAGATGTCACTTAAAATTATCATGTAATTGCACAGATAGACAGCGGATCATTAAATCTCATAAATCACTAATACAGAATGATCCAGTTATGAAACCAAATACATTTATTAGGACTAATAAACCTAACTGTATTTATTGAGACAATGTTGTCCTTGTTCCTGAGCAATTTATTTGGTTCCTACTTGAAAAGCATGTCTTGAATCTTTTGAAACAGAGTGTTGATGCTTAAGAGCTTTTTCTTTAATCTTTAGATCTTTGATACTGGTCTGACACCTGGAAAGGATGTCCAACGCTTTATGTTAGTTTGATATCTTGGGACCGTTATTTGAACAAATATGTCTGCGATCCTCTAACACTCACCTTGACTTGACCTACACCCTCTATTCTAAATGCTAACACTATCTAATATTAATTGTCTATGAATTGCTTAATAAAGAAATTACTACATACTAGTAATCTGGGATAAGACGTAATTTCCTTAAATCGATTACAGAGTTCAATAAATTTGTTTCTCTGGATTACCCAGAGAAGTGGAAGATGGCTTTAATGTCACTTCCGAAAGCTGCATGAAACATCACTGAATGATTAGATGTCCATGTCAAATAAATAAGTCATTAATGATTACCAAACATTCCTGGTCCCATAATAAATATTTGATCTTTATTAAATTAAATCTGTTCAGAATAGGGAGGAAATCCATCAACGTGATTAGCTTAAATAAAGCAGCATTAAGGTAATGGAATTACCTTATTTATGCTTATGATTTGCAGATCCTCAATGAAGTCTCTTTGAGGGATGCCTACCCTGATGAAGTTTAAATATTCTCTTAGACGGGAGTTCAGTGAGATCATCTTTCTCTGCTCCCCCTGTGTGATCACTGCTGCCCTCTGACTCTTCAACCATTTACTCACCCAGACTTGTTACCACAGCTACATATCTTTCCTGGGAACTTGTCTTCACTGCCATCTTGTTCCACATGGCTTGCAGCTACGTTTACGGGCTTCCTAGTTTCAGCCCACTGAAGATCCCAGGTACTGTATTCCCTTTTGATTGACCGCTTCTCCCCCCACTTCTCCCTCCAAATTCTACATGCCAGCCTTTTCGTTATGCGGAGATACCTGCTGGTACAGCTTCAGGTTTCTCTTTCCTCTCTTTCCTCCGCTTGCCATGAACCTCTCTGACGGTTCATCCCCCATTGTATCCACACCTTCAACCACCAGTTCTTCGCCTTCCTCATGTCCAGAAACGTTTAGAAGATTGCCCATCTCCAGACCATAGACCTTGCTGTCTCCAACACTGTTTCCAATGGGCTTTGATGCTCCTAGACTTGGTCCTCATTGCCTTCTGCTTGGACCTTGTTCGATCGGACGCCCCCAGACCATGGATCTCAATGACTCCAACCCCGGCTCTGATGCCTGGATACCTCTCAACCAGTGATGCAGTTGTAGCCAACCCTGGTTCCAATGATTCCAAGTGGATCCAGACATCAGATTCCACCACCGCCAACGTCAATTCCTATGATCCCAGGAGCCTTCAGACTGCCCGGCTCCAGCCTGTACCTTGGCCCCCAGCACCTCCAGGCTGAGATCTTCCTTGCTGTTGCTGGGTCCCTGAGCTCCCATTCCCCCACCACCACTTTCCAAACCCGGATCTCTCAGGCTCTACTGTCACCTCTTGGATCCTCGGAGCCTCCATCTTCCTCCCACCCTACCTTCCCTGAACACCCCATTCCTTCCCCTTCCTCTGACGCTTCCAACTCTCCTCCCTCCAATCCCTGCTGTGCCTTCACCTTTCCTGCTGACCTTCCCTTCTCAGAGGTGGAACATTCTGACCTCAGTAAGGGCCTTACTGTTGTCCCCCTTCGCCCACACTTCAGTGAGTTTTGCACACGCCATGATGCTGAGCTCTTCTTCCGCTGCTTCTTTCTCCAAATCCACTTTTTTGGCAAGAATTCCCCACACTGCAAGGATGATCCCTGTGTCCCCAAGAAGGGTCTTGACACAAAATATCGACTGTTGCTTCATTTCCATGGATGCTGCCTAACCTGCTGAGTTCCTCCAGAATTTTGTGCATGTTTCTTGGACCATGCTGCCACAATCCTCTGAAAATTTGAAGATATAATGGGACTTCCTGATCCCAGAAGCTAGAACAGTGGTGATACTTTCCTATCAAGAAGCTGTTTTCAGTTCTTCTCCTTTGGAAGAATGGATATACTATATCTTGTAAAATATTTTTAATACATTGTCATGAATGCCTCTGCAAAGTAAGGGCTTCAAAATTAAGGTTTGTGCTGTTGGCTGTAGAATGGCTGTGGGCTGATTTGTGTTTGATTTTCTCTCAGACTTGCAATGGTGAGCTGGAATAATGTAGCGGAGGTAATTGAACAGCTACTCTACTTTCCCTTTGGTTTTTGAACCAGCTGGCAAAACCCTAATCACTGAAGTTTAGCAACACATTGATAACTCTGAGGGACTTAATTTTTGTTCTTATTGTGTTCTTTCTAGTAAAATTTGTGTACAACTTATGTATAAGTGATCTTTTTTTTCTGGTGAATGCTATTTATATAACACTATAGTCTGGTATGCTGCTGCAATTACGTTTTTCATTGCGCCACTGCCAACATGTACTTATGTATATGTCAATGAACTCAACTCTGACTTTGGTAACATCAATCATCCTACAGCACAAATCTAAGCTGTGACAATTAACTAGTGTGTGTTAACTATGTACTCGGAAAATCTGGCATTTAGCAGTAGGGAGAACCATGACGATCTGCACTACTCTCGAGCTTGATCTAATATGTAGAAAGAATCATTAGAACCACAAACATAAGGAAATGGCAATATCAAGACTAAATGTTTTGATCCACTTCCTCTAGACCTTCAAAGAAACTGTCATTGTTGTATCCTGGATCAACTACATCTTCAACCTTGCTACCATGTTTCAAACAGGAGTCACTTACTTCCTTAGGCTACAAGAGTAGCTTGAAGGCTAGGTACTGTGTATGACTAAGTGCACTCCTGACTCCTTAGTCTTTGCACCATTTTAGGATAGAAGTTAAAAGCACGATGGTTGACTGAAATTGTTGATACCTTTTGGACAAAGCAGACCATTTCATTGGCTCTCCATCTGAAATCCTTGACAATCCTTTCCGTCATTACAGAAGCATGGTTTGTAGTGTTACCATCTACAGGAGACAGTTAACCCTTGCCAGAGACTAAGGACTAGGAGTGAAATAGATTGGCTAGTTGAGTAGCACCACAAAAAAATCCCTCACATTCAATGTCCAACACGACCAAAGAATCAATTGTGGACTTCAGGAAGGCGACCAGCTATGTGGAAGTCGGGAGAACTCACACCAGTCCTCTCTGAGGCGTCAGCAATGGAAACAGCGAGCAGCTTCAATTTCCTGGGCGTCAGCATCTCAATGGATCAATCCTGAGCCCAACTCATTGATACATTCATGAAGAAGGCACATCATTGTCTCTACCTCACTGGGAGTTTGAGGAGATTTGGTACAGTATGTCACCAAGGATTCTCACCAATGTTTACAGGCACGTGGTGGAAAACATTCTGACTGGTTGTATCAAAGCCTGATATGGAACGTCCAATGCACAGGATCACAAGAGATGGCAGTGGGGTGTAGGCTCAGCTAGCTCCAGCATGGGCATAATCCTCTTTATCCTCGAGGACATTTTTAAGAGGTGATGCCTTTTGAAGATGGCATCCATCATTCAAGGTCCTCTCCATTTAGGACGTGCCTTCATCACGTTGGTACCACTGGAGAGGAAATAAGGGAGCTTGAAGAATGCATTTTAAGATCAGCTTCTTCCCCTCTTTCTGAAAGTTCCATGAACTCATGAATATTGTGACTATGATCAAGTGACTGGACAGACTGGAGAAGTTGTAGGTACAAAAGTCTTTATTCATCATGACAATCAGTCATTCTCTTGGATACTCCCTTGGTAGAGTCCCTCAAACTCAAAGCATATCACATAATTATACCCTTAAGATCAAAGGTAACAGTAGATGATTCTAAATTATTTCAATAGTTACAATGAAATTGTTTACTTCAAAACATTGGGTTGACAATGCTTCCTTTGAATTGCATATGGATGGTGGGAGACGCATCTAAATATTCAAATATCTTTGCTAGGACCAAATAATTCACACGGACTATCTAGAAGCTTCTGTGGAAAGGGATCCAGACACCCAAAATTAATGTTGTTTGGGCTGACTCTCTGAGTACACAGATCTCCTAACTATTGAAAGATCAGCTATCTCGTGCATTAGGTCATAATATTGGGCTAGTCTGCAAACTTGTTTACAATAATGCAAATAATTTAGCCATGTTGCCTGTTTTGATGCAGGCTGAATTAACATAACACAACTGTCTTATATTTGCATATGAGAACATGTCATGGTCACTTCACTTGGCAAACCATATCACTTAGTCCGTAGGCCAGTCTGTGCTCCACAGACAGTATTGATTATTTGCAGAGGTGTGCATTTAAATTCAATTTACTGCTTGCAATTTGCAATTAACATTGAGAACTGAAGATTGGTTCTTGCTTGAATTAATATGTGCTATATTCACATACCACCAGAATACTCCCTAACGTAAGACCATAAGATATAGGAACAGAAGAACGTGCTCCCCTCTTGGTCCCTGGACAGAAGTATATCCATGTAAGGGCAAACTCTAAGGAGTATCTAGTTAAGTAGGATAGCAAAAATGCCCTTCACTTGGGACCCCTCCCAACCACTCAGCTAACATGTCCCTAAGCCAGGATCAGGGAGGCTAAAGACAGGTATAGGAGGAAGCTTGAGTGGAAACTCCAGCAGAACAACATGAGAGAGGTCTGGAGTGGGATGAGGACCATCACTGGGTTCCGGCAAACTAGCAACAGAGGAACTGAAGACAGTGTGGACAGGGCTAACGAACTTAACCTGTTCTTTAACAGATTTGACATTGTGGCCGCTGCCCATCCCTCACGATTCATCTATTGTCAGCCCCCAACCAACACATATTCCACTCTCCCCTCCTACCCCTCCTCACAGTCCCCCACCCTGCTCTCATGACTATACCCCTTCCCCACACGAAACCACCATGGTGGGCTTCACAGCTGAACAGGTTAGAAGACAGTTGAAACATCTCAACCCAAGCAAGGCTGCAGGACCGGATGGTGTCAGTACCAGGGTGCTCAAAGCCTGTGCCTCTCAGCTATGTGGAGTACTTCCCCATGTATTCAACCTGAGCCTGAGGCTCCAGAGGGTTCCTGTGCTGTGGAAGACGTCCTGCCTCGTCCCTGTGCCGAAGACGCCGCGCCCCAGTGGCCTCAATGACTACAGACCGGTGGCATTGACCTCCCACATCATGAAGACCCTGGAGAGACTTGTTCTGGAGCTGCTCCGGCCTATGGTCAGGCCACACTTAGATCCCCTCCAGTTCGCCTACCAGCCCCGACTAGGAGTTGAGGATGCCATCGTCTACCTGCTGAACCGTGTCTATGCCCACCTGGACAAGCCAGCGAGCACTGTGAGGGTCATGTTTTTTGACTTCCCCAGTGCGTTCAACACCATCCACCCTGCTCTGCTGGGGGAGAAGCTGACAGCGATGCAGGTGGATGCTTCCCTGGTATCATGGATTCTTGATTACCTGACTGGCAGACCACAGTACGTGTGCTTGCAACACTGTGTGTCCAACAGAGTGATCAGCAGCACTGGGGCTCCACAGGGGACTGTCTTGTCTCCCTTTCTCTTCACCATTTACACCTCGGACTTCAACTACTGTGCAGAGTATTGCCATCTTCAGAAGTTTTCTGATGACTCTGCCGTAGCTGGATGCATCAGCGAGGGAGATGAGGCTGAGTACAGGGCTACAGTAGGAAACTTTGTCACGTGGTGTGAGCAGAATTATCTGCAGCTTAATGTGAAGAAGACTAAGGAGCTGGTGATGGACCTGAGGAGGGCTAAGGCACCGGTGACCTCTGTTTCCATCCAGGGGGTCAGTGTGGACATGGTGGAGGATTACAAATACCTGGGGATACGAATTGATAATAAACTGGACTGGTCAAAGAACACTGAGGCTGTCTACAAGAAGGGTCAGAGCCGTCTCTATTTCCTGAGGAAACTGAGGTCCTTTAACATCTGTCGGACGATGCTGAGGATGTTCTATGAGTCTGTGGTGGCCAGTGCTATCATGTTTACCGTTGTGTGCTGGGGCAGCAGGCTGAGGGTAGCAGACACCAACAGAATCAACAAACTCATTCGTAAGGCTAGTGATGTTGTGGGGATGGAACTGGACTCTCTGACGGTGGTGTCTGAAAAGAGGATGCTGTCCAAGTTGCATGCCATCTTGGACAATGTCTCCCATCCACTACATAATGTACTGATTGGGCACAGGAGTACATTCAGTCAGAGACTCATTCCACCGAGATGCAACACTGAGCGTCATAGGAAGTCTGTGGCCATCAAACTTTACAACTCCTCCCTTGGAGGGTCAGACACCCTGAGCCAATAGGCTGGTCCTGGACTTATTTCCTGCCATAATTTATATATTACTATTTAATTTTTTTTGGTTTTATATTGATATATTTATACTCTATTCTTGGTTGGGGCAACTGTAACAAAAATCAATTTCCTCAGGATCAGTAAAGTATGACTATGACTAAAGCTACATTGTCATCCCTAACTGGCTATCTGCAAGACTCTGACAGGGATAGCAATAAAATAACATGTCTCCTAGTTCCTTCAATGGGGTGGTCTCTATCTGAATGTCTGCAAGGACCTCATTACAGTGGCAACCCCTCCTGAGCTGTCCTTTTGCTCACTAGCCCAACCACTGAAATGAGTCCAGTTCATTTGTGTTCACTCCCATTCAGGCTGGGGTGGCTACCTTCAGACACTGTGTGCAATTTCTTCTCACTCGGTGTGTCTTGTCATCTAGGTTGTGGAACTTGATGTGTCTGCCATAACTCTGATTCTTCCCCATCTGGTTTACCTATATCTTGCTATTCTGATCAAAATAACGAATTATCTACCTTCCAGAACCAGCCTTCATTACAAAGTACCATTATTGTTCAATTTTACCGGTATATAACGTTACCATCATATTGATGGTTAACACAACACTTTATCGTATCGGTAACCTGGGTTCAATTCCCGTTGCTGCCTGTAAGGAGTTTGTACGTTCTCCCTGTGACCACATGGGTTTCCTCCAGGTACTCTAGTTTCCGCCCACAGTCCAAAGATGTACCGGTTGGTAGGTTACTTGGTTATTCTAAATTGTCCCATGATTAGGTAGGGTTAAAATTGAGGGATTGCTGGGTGACATGGCTCAGAGGGCTGGAAGTGTCTATTCTGTGCTGTACCTCAATAAAATTTAAAAAAAGTAAAAATAAAATACCTTAAAATTTTATTCATTCTGTCTCTGTCTCTCTCTCCCTCCATTTGCATTCCTGTTCCTTTTCATTCACAGTTGTGCTCCTATTAGGAGCATCTAGATCTGAAACAATAGGCTGGTTTTCATCATTTTGGATTTTGTAATGACAATGTTACTGGCTGGACTTGATCCCTTGCACTGCCTGTGAAGGTGACAAGAGGGTGAGTCATACCATTTAACCAGTTGTGACTATGATCAAGTCACCAGAGAAATTGGAGAAGTTAGTGGATATAAAAGTCTTTATTAATCATGGCAAACAGACTTTCTCTTGGAGACCCTCTTGGGGGTCAAACTCAAAGTGTGTAACAATCTTATGCCCTTAATATCAAAGTTAAAACAGATGATTTAATGCAATTGCCATAGTTACAATGATACTTTTTACTTGATAATTTACTTCAATATTTCTACCACCAGCTGCAGGCAATGAACAATTTTGCTTGAGGGGTACGAAGACTTTGGACAACAGGTGCTGGTTTCATCCATGGCTGGTTATTTATGAGGCTTGAGCCCAGAATGTGTAGAAAGGCAGTCCAAGATAATGAGCCTGGTCAGGTGACTGACCTGACAGTGGGGAAAGAATTTGGGAGCAGTGATCACAACTCCTTAAGTTTTAAGATATTTATAGATAAGGATAAGTATGGATCTTGCAGGAGAGTATTAAATTAAAGCTGGGCAAATTATGAAAGTATTTGGCAAGAACTAGGCAGAATTAATTGAGAACAGCTGTTTTTGGGCAATGCCACAAATGAGATGTGGAGGGAGTTTGAAGACAAACTGAGTTTAAAGACAAACAACACACAAAATGCTGGAGAAACTCAGCAGGCCAGGCAGTATCTTTGAAATATATATCAAGAACAAGAAGATAACTGAAGAGCAGGTAGGACCTCTCATGCTGAAGCATGTGCTTGGAAGTAGAGATGTGGATAAAATCCTAAATGAGTACTCCACGTCAGTGTTTACCAAGGAGAGGGATGCAGAACATAAGAAGATCAGTGTAGAGTGTATGTTAGGGCATTTTGGGATAAAGAAGGAGGTAATGCTGGGTCTCTTAAAGAACAATAAGATGGATAAGCCCTAGGGCGGCGGCTGCAAAAAGCAACTGAAAGTGAGGTATGGCGGGAGTTGATTGTGGAGCTCACTGGAAAATGGCAGAGAGAGGGAACATCACGGAAAGAGGCAAGCTGTTGAAGGAAGTTTTTGGCGAGAGTGGAAGTGAACTAGAGATGGAGGTCAGCGGGAAAGAGGAACGGAATGGAAAGAGGAAGAAAAGAAAGCAGAGGTACGGGATATCAAACCCTGAGGAGTCAGCGGATGATCAAAACAGGACAGCAAAACAATGGAAAGAAGATGAGATTAAAGCAATTGATGGGTATGGTTTTATATTGATATATTTATACTCTATTCTTGGTTGGGGGGCAACTGTAACGAAAATCAATTTCCCTCGGGATTAAGCGAAGATGGGGCATCTTCTGGTGATTGGAACCCGATTCGTTTGACGAAGATGCTGAACAAAATTATAAACGAGATTAAAAGAGCAAAGATTTTACAAAATGGATCACTATTAGTGATTTGTTGGCCAGTGCTCAGCAAGGCAAAGTGATATGATTAAGTAAAATAGATGGCAAAGAAATACAATGCTCAATACCCAACAATAGAAAATGGACTAAAGGAGTTATTTCGGGGATACCAACAAAAGTTACTATGGATGAGATTAAACAGAACATAAAAGGAGCAAAAATTATTGAGGCCAAACGTTTGAAAGTTACAAAAAACGAGAAAATGTGTGATAGTTTATCGGTAATGATTAAATTTGATGAAGAGAGATTGCCGACTAACGTTTACTTAGGGTATATGTGTTATGCGGTTAGAATATATATACCACCGCCTTTAAGATGCTATAAATGTCAGAAATTCGGGCACATTGCGGCGGTCTGCAGAGGAAAACAAAGATGTGGGAGATGCGCTGGAGAACATGAATATGGGAAATGTGAAGCGGGAGCTAGGCTGAAATGCTGCAATTGTGGCGAGATACACAGCGCAGCTTATTGAGGGTGCATTTATAGCAAGAAGGCGGCTGAGTTACAATATCTAAAAGTAACTCAAGGAATCAGTTATGCAGAGGCAGTGAAAGAACTTGCTGAAAAAAAGGCTGTCAAGCAAACAAACACAGGGAATAATAAACTGATGAATTGTAAGGGTTGTAATATGAAAAGTAAGGATACACTATTAATGAGTAGAAAGGATTTCGTACTTTTTATGGTGGATGCAATTAATTGTTCAGCACAATCAAGCAAAAGAACTGAAAAAATTAAAATTATACTCAGGTGTGCAGAAAAGTATCTTGCTATTAAAGGGATTAGGTGGGAAGAAGTCAAAGAAACGCTGAATGGAGGATCCAACAGTTCACAGGCAGGGGAGATGGAATCTTAATGGCAGTATATTTATCGCAAATGGTCAAGAATTTAAGAAATATGTTTCAGAACTTAAGGAAAATCCTCAGAGTTTATGGTTGAAGCCCAGGGTAAAGCCCAGTGCAGAACTCCAACAACGAATAGAAGTACCCAACAAGAACAACTGTGAGTTGGAAAAGATATTGGAAAATGGAGGAAATTATTACAAGGATACAAAAGGAAAAAGAATTTGTTGCAAAGTGAATTATCTACATTCAGATTATAAAATGAAAACATGGAAGCAAATGAAGAAGAACTCCGAGGTCTCAGTAAACAACTGCAGGCTACGATCTAAGAAAAGGAAAACCTGAAAAAACAGATAGACTTGGAAAAACAGCGATTTTAATAGTATAACATTTGATAATTACTATTCCTTAACAAGACGACTTTGGTCTTACAAGTGATGTAGATGAAATCAATGTAATTGAGGTAATGCAATTACATGAAAACATGTGACAAAATTAGGGAAGAATAGCAGTTTGCAGCATTATCTAATGAGCGCGTTAAGCATTCACGAGGAAATGCAACTACAGAGTAATGCTAATAGAGAACTGCAGGCTGAACTAGATTGTCTAAAGTAGAGAACTCCAGGACATATTTGGTTGGAACACCACGAGTCTAGCAGCTGGCGGTAATGCACTGAAAAACTGGTTGCCAACCGCCATAAAACAAAAAAGACGAAGAAGCCCCTAGGGCTTGGTGGGATATACCTAAGGTAATTGAAAGAGGCAAAGGATGAGATTGCTGGGGCCTTGACCGAGATTGCTGTGTCCTCTCTTGCTACAGGCAAGGTCACAGGAGACTGGCATATAGCCAATGTTATTCCTTTATTCAAGAAGGGAAATAGGGATAATTCTGAAAACTATAGACTGGTAAGTCTCCCATTAGTTGCAGAGAAGTTATTGGAGAGAATTCTTAGGGATAAAATGTAGGAGCTTTTGGAAAACCATGGCCTATTTAGGGGCAGTCAACATGTCTTTGTGTGGGGCAGATCATGTCTTGCTAACTTGATTGAATTTTTGAGGCAATGATAAAGATGTTTGACGCTGGTAGAGCTGTGCACGTTGTCTGCATGGATTTTAGAAAAGCATTTGATAAAGTCCCTCACGGGAGGCTCATCGAAGAGATTAAGATGCATGGGACCCACAGTGGACTCAGAAATGGCTTGCCCATAGAAGACAGAGGATAATGGTTGATGGGCCTTATTCT